>NW_027113812.1:133177-197838 GCF_000696795.3 Halyomorpha halys | reverse complement strand
TGCCTAGACGGTTAATGGCTCCCAGTTAATGGTACCCTCTGTTATCTATATGTCTTTTTACATTACTTTAGATCTGTTGCCGACGGGGTTTTTGCCTAGGTCCGGCGGTATAATTGGTATGCCGACAAAGGAAATTATTTTAAGTTAAAAAACTCCAGCTGGTACCTCTCATACATATCACAGGATTGAATTAAAATTAATTATCAGGATTAAATTTTTAAACAGTATTCAAATTATTATTTAATTTTGTTGTAATTTTCAATAGTACCTTACACATGGTCCTGGAAATCAACAGCTACAACATCCATAAATATAAAGGTAAGAAATGAGATTGGCTAAAGAAATAAACCTGAAGTTATGGCAAAAATCGAAACCGTCTAGTGACAAATAAAATATAATTTGGTTTTATTATAAACATTACCAGATGACTATATATTTTTAATAACATCATTCAAATTAGATGGTAATTCCTTTCATCAATGATAGAAGCACGATTTCGAGTGAATATACAATGATTAATTATTTTTTACTTTCATTTATGTTCCAGGCTTTTATCTTTTTCGGGGTGCTGATTACCTAATTCCATTGTGTGATCTATTAAAATTTTCCCGGAAATATAAACAATAAAATGATGAAGGGAAAATGAATATTTGATAACCTAGCATTTTTTTTTTGTCAACATCAACCCGTAATAAATTTAGGAAGAATAAATTCTTTAAATTATTTACTACTGTAATTTCTGAACATGTGACTGCAGATAACTTATTGGTGTCAAGTTAATTTTCTAATTAATTTTTTTTTCAACATCTTTTAAAAAATTAAAATTAATAAATAAATTTTAAATCAACTCAAAAAATTTTCAAATTAATATAAAAATATGCCTATCTAATTTGAATTTATGTTGATCAACATTCATATTGAATAAAAAAGTCCTTATTAATATTTCGTTTTTCTACTTTCATTCCAAGAGGAAAGCATATAATGTTAAAAAAGAAGAAATATTGGTCTCTTCATTTTCAATCAAAAGCTTTTTTTTCGATTAGACCGACTTAGATTGGAATATATACTGATTTCCAAGTATTTATAATTAGTTTTAGAAAGTCTCCCTACTCTGAACTTATCTTCACTACAGTGTAAACGAGAGATTTTTATCATTTAATTAGTCTCTAAAGATTTTGTGGTGTGAATTGCAGACTTTTCTGACTCTTGTAAGTGGCTCAAAAATGAAGAATATCAATTAAAGTCCAAAATCTAGTGCAAAGTAACTAACTTTTTCAGTACAGAAATGTAAATATTCTATCTTATATGCATTTTACTGCAATTCTGATGTGTTACAAATATTTCTATCTAAAAACATAAATAAATTCAAAGGCAGTTGCACTTAGTTGCATCAAAAGGTGGAAGGAATGGAGGAGCGCAGAGGGACGTCTGTCATTCTCCCAGATATAAACATAATAGTACAAGAGCTCAAGAGGAGAAAAAAGGCAGTTATTTCACCCCCGTTGTTGATTACTAAATTGAAAACTAGGTATAATTACTAGTCAAAATTGATGAGTCTGCCAAGTGTAAGTAGAGGAAATAAACAATGGCGGCTGCTTCAAAACGTTAAAAATAATTAATTTTTTATTCGGAGCTCGATATCTTTACAACTACCAACAACAACAGAAAATCTAAGAAAGCATTATTTAAAGTAGAGTAAATTTGCTAAAATGTAAGCCCTAATAGAGCTATTTACGTTCAATAGTTCTCGAGATAGAGCTTTTTAATATTTCATAAAAATGTTGTGTGGAACGTACTGAAATATCAGTAGTTAGTTAATTTATTTTGAGAAATCTATATCATAGGAACTATGTGACTATTTTATAAAAATATAATGAAATATTAATTAGTTAATTTATTTTGAGAAATCTATATCTTAGGAACTATGTGACGTACAGATGTCTATTAGCACTCAAATTAAAGCTAGTGCTATTAATTTTGCTTAATGAGCTATAAAGTGGTTTATAACCTTTACCTTCGTAAGGAGTAGAAGTTTTCATGAAATTTTATAAAATAAATTGATTTATTTTCATTTGCCAAATTTATATTCATATGTAAATGTCATAAAAACTAGTACTCCTACGTAATAACTTGTAATTTGAATTTCCTTTATTTCGAGTGCTGGCAGACATACGTGTCTTACGGATCTAGAGATATATGTTTTTAAAAATCAAAAATGTTATACGAACAACTAGAAATTAACATTTTGTGAGTTTATTTTGTCAAATATCATAAAAACTATGGTGTGAGTGGTGATGCCTTGAACCATGATGGGAGTGAAGAACTGGGTGGCGGCCGCACAAGAATGTTATGATTGGTGGAGGTTAATGCAGGAGGCCAGGACTAGATATCGAGTTGTGGAGCCGAATTAATAATAATAATCATAAAAAATACTACTCCTACAAAGACAAATAATTATTAACTATATTATAGTCAATTTAACTAGCTTTAATTGGCGTGCTAAAAGACATCTGTACGCTCTATGGTTTCTGAAATAAAGTTTTTCATAAATCAAACTTGTTGTCCGAACAACTATGAATCAATTTATATTACCAAATATCATGAAAACTACTTTTCCTACGAAGGTAAAGGTCATAAGCTACTGTATAGTACATTCAACTAGCTTTAATTTGAGTGCTAATAGACATTTGTACGTCCCTTAGGTCCTGAGATATAGATTTCTCAAAATAAATTAACTAACTACTGATATTTCAGTACATTTTTATGAAATGTTTTTAAAAAGGCTATATCTCTAAAACTATTGGACGTAAATAGCTCTATTAAGGCTAATATTTCAGAAAACTTTAAACAATGTTCTTTTAGGTTTTCTAGTGTTGTTGGTAGTTTTTAAGACTTAGAGCTCCGAATAAAAAATTAATATTTTTTTAAGGTTTTGACACAGTCACCATTTGTTATTCCCTCTACCTATACTTGGCAGATTCATCAGTTTTGACTAGTAATTATACATAGTTTTCATTAAAGTGAACAAAAATTTGGGTGAGATAACTGCCTTTTTTTCTTACCGGATCTTGTAATACAAGTAGAAAGCAGTTCTGGTCTATAACATATGCTGTAGTAGAAATTAACTTTTACTCGAGACTTTTGTTTGAAAATTTTATAAAAAAAAAAAAAAGAAACTTAAATTTAGTCTTTAAATAATTTACCGAACAAGCACTCTTGCTGATAGTTTTTTCAGTAATAATACTTGTTATCAATTAAATATAAATGAATTAATAAATATATATTATTTATTTCAAATGATTTCAAACAATTTAGTCTATATTTTTCGAGGTTCAAAATGAATTAATAATTGACAATATTATTTCAATCGAAATGAATTCGAAAATAATTAACATCGTATCATTAAGAAAGAAATTAATAAAAACAGTAATAATCTGATGACAAAAGAGATAAATAATATTTATTAGAAGAGTTTGAGTTAGCTTTGTCAAGTACTATTATACTTAATTTATTAGAATACCTCATTCATTTCTTCATTTTTCTTTCTTTATTTATTTAATACCCTCCAATACTAAAATTACAAATTATTATTCATTATTAAGATTTTCCCTTATAATACCATGGTATCATAAACTGGGTCTGCTGAAGGCGGTTTTAGCAAAGAGGTAAAAGCCAATAAATTTATGGAACGGGTAGTGGCCGCTCCGCTGGTGCAATCACTTCTAATATAATTTATAAACTAATTATAACCAGGAATGTGCATTATCTCCTCTTCTAATTTATCACAATATTATAATTATTACTATTATATCAAGAAATAACAATTATACTTTTTGTTGTATTTTTATAATATACTAAATCTATATATTTCATATTTTGGTTTTTATTAAAAATATTTATACAACAATTTATTTTTATTAAATAACAACAATCGTTTTACTTTCTTCAGTGCATGTACTGAAAGTAAAGTAATTTGTTGCATTCCAGGATCTGGTTTGTTGATGTGTTATTGAGAAAAAAATATTTTGTGTCATTATAATCACGCTGTTTCAATTTTAAGCGCTTTTTAAATATTGCTCGATTTAAATATCTTAAAGTCCCCTCTTTCCGTTTTAAGCAAATATTTCAAAAGTGATATAGGATCGTCGCTCCCCGGGGGTCTTGGCGGGGCGGGTCCGGTGGGGAAGGATGGCTTTTTTTTGTGTTATGGTCTCCTCTTGTTTTTTTTTTTTGTTGTTTTTTTTTTCTTTTTTTTTTCCCCCGAACCCTCTAAAACAGAAATAAAATGTGAGTTAGTAAATCTCCTCTTGTGAGATTGTGACTCATATTTATTACAGCAATTTCCCTAGTTTTTTATTGTACGTTAATTGTAGCATTCCCATTTATTTAAGCGTTTATATTCCTAGCACAATTAGCTCAAATTGTTTCCGTCATCAGTTTTTTAAAAATATATATTGATACTTTTGCTTCTGTCTCTGAAGCTATCAACTTAAACAGCCCTGATGAACCTCTGCAAAGTGGGGCAAAACGTCGGAATATAAATAGTTGTAAACTATTTCTGTTTCTCTTTTGACCGCAGTTCAGAAGTTTAAACAAAGTGTAGTTAGATTAGGTTTGAACAAGTTACTCTTCTATTTCTCTATGGTTCTGTTTAAAATTTGATAACATAGATTATTATAATTATATCATAGATTAACATAGATATATTATTCATTGTACGATTTGATGTAAAGTTGGAACAACTAATTGTAACCACCTGTTTCATCGCAATGTTTACACAACTAATTGAATACTTGTAACCTACTATCATTTTTATGTTGATATCAAAGAGTAAAGTTATTTTTCTATTCATTTGGTTTGTTCATATTTTATCTGCTCCAATAATGTTTAATCTCCTCTGACAAAAATCGAATAATGTCCCCTAATTTTATTGTATTTCTTGAGCAAGTATAACTTCCTAATAGTGATCTACTTGAAGCTACAAAAAATGAGATTAAGCTATATACAATGCCTAAAACATTATTAAAACCTCCTGATTTACAAAACAACTATCGCTTTTGCGCGTTAAAGAGAAAAACATTCTACAGTGACTTCTTAAGTGTTAGTGGGGCAATAATACTATATATTTAATTTATAATGAAGAAACTTTTCCATCCTCTTCTCCAATAATACTATGGAGTAACATATTCACAAAATGATCGCTTATATCCCTCGTCTTCTCACCAACTTACACAAGTATTTCGTATAAGCATAACATGTGCTTTTTATATTGTAAGATATTCCGGGAGAAGGTCAAAAACACTTGGAAGAGCCTCGCGGAACCCCGGTTGGAAACCATTGCTGTAGCTTATGAAGTCGTCATACCTACAACACTTATTGTTTAATTGCTTAATTTTAATTATTGTGAAGCGATCGTTCAAAAATCAAATATAATCTCCCATCAAATCACATATCCATTTCGTGTTGCGGTTACAATGGTCCGTGTTTAATAAAGCTAGGAGAAGACAAAAGAAGGACACCCACCTGCGGCGAGCAGCCCTAACCACCCCAATGAAGATCCACCATGGCGAACCACTTGCCGCTGACAGGCGAGTTGGGGTGCACCCCCACATTATTGCGGGGGCCCCCACCACAAACTAATATATAATGAGCCGCCAATGGCGGGGGTGGCAGTCAGAGATGGCCGTGGTTGCTGCAGAGAACATCCCTCCGGGTGCCACCTCCGCCCACCTTCCTCTTCCGCGGGTTGTCTCTTCCGGCCTATCTTCCGACAAGGTGAGTGAATTGCTCTTGGCTTTACAGTATATCATTTCCTCTTATAATCTTGACTGGGTTTAATCTACATAATATCACCAAAATTAGTGATAAAAATAATAAAGAAAAAAGTGATAAATTAAGAAATGATCACAAAAAGACTGAGAAATTTATACTAATGCTGTTGAATAAATTAGTAAATCATTTTATCCCTACTAATAAATAGAATGAAACTATCAAAATACATTACATAGTGCAATTCACGAAATGTAACAATATAACTTATTTATAAAATAATAATCAATAAGCATACCAATAATTCAATCATACCTTAAAAATATTTTTAAAATGTATCCAATTCTATGAGTTAAATGAATTGTTGTGAAATAACACTATCATGAACTCCGTACTTAATTAATACATAAATTAATTATTTGTATATTAAATTTTACGCTATTCATGTATATTTCTAAATATAGCTTTATGATTTTTTTTTCTTTCTAAGAAGTATTTAATAGATATTAATCAAAACCACCGTATTTCTACTCAGATATCGCTTCGGATGGGAGACAATGGCCTTCTGGTTTCTTCAGATGACCGCCTGCTCCTCCAGAGCCTTCCACTGTCCGAAGACTTCCACAGTTGCAGCGCTGTTTTGGAAAGAGGCCTTCGAGAGGACACCGTTTTCTTGCAGATGACCAGAGCGGTCAAGAAGGGGGAAAGGATCAGCCTATGGTTCTCTACCAGCCTTCAAGCTGCAATAGGAATACCCTTCCTCACACCTAGTAACATATTGGGTACAAATATTTTTATTTCATTTTCAAACGTCTTTTTGAATCAACTATATTTTATAACTTAGATAATAAAACAGTGATATACACTTGAAAATAGTGATAGTTTTAAATGATTTTTAAATATATAAGTAGCTGAATTTAAAAATGTAATGAAAAATGTTAGCACCTGCAAAGTTTTCAGTTAAATGATCGCCAATCGATTCCTTTCCTTTTTTTAATCAAATTTCTAAACGTTCTGTAACAACTACAGGTGAGAAGAACTATGTGTGTCACCACTGCAGGGAATGCTTCGAGTACCCGAACCCATTGAAGATTCACTTGGCCCTCGACTGTGGACGGTTAAGTCTGAACGACCTCTGGCAGAGAATGAAGAAGTCTTCCGACACAACTAATAACAATTCGGATGCACCGTTCGACCTCTCGGCGCTGTCCCTCAAGAAGAGCCCTCCCTCTCCGTCCCACAGCTGCTACTCGAACCCCAGCCCACAGCCCAGACCGGACGGCTCTCTAGAAGAGAGGCCTGCCTCGGAACCACCACACTCCGCCTTCAGACCGTACCTAAAGGCTGAGAATGGGGAATCTATCCTCAGCAGCAGGGCGGCCGAGATAGAGGCCTTCGTCAGCAGTCTTGGCCAATCCAAGCAAGGCCATCTTTGTCTCTATTGCGGCAAACTCTACTCCAGAAAGTACGGTCTCAAGATACACATCAGGTACTTTAGCTCAAAAGTATATACTTAGGTTGTCAAAAATACACTTTTGTTAGTTAATGATTTTATTAATTAGAAGATCTATAAATAAAGAAAGTTTTTAATTATGGCCACTTTGGCTGGCTTACTACTTGTAGTCAGGCCAGTAGGAATTCCTCAAACAGACTTACAACTTCCGGAGAATTGGATTTCTATCCATAAACCTGCTCCTAATGGAATAATGTTACAAAACTTTAAAGCTTGAATTACAATTTATTAGCATATTTGTATTGGCAAAGGTTTAAGAAGAAATAATTATAATGACAACTTAATTGTATTTTGATCAAATCCAGTTTAATTTCACTAATTGATGACGGTCTTTCGTAGCATTAAATCCTTTTAAAACATTTGCAAATTTGTTAGGAACAAGTTTCAGAGCAATTTGTGTTCTTTGGCATAACTACACTGTTGTATACAGCAGGGGATCCATATTGAACATTTTTTGTCAAGGGCGAAGAAATTTCATTTTACCTATAAGTTAATAGTTTTCGGTTTTGTTTTTTTTATTTGTAACACTAATTGTTTTTCCAGTTGTTATGTAGATCTCATCGCTAAGTAGGCCTATGGAAACTTTTTTACCATCGATCCTATTTTAGTCAAGGACTGGTCCTTACTAGGAAATGTTGAGCAAGCTAAAAGTTGTAATTCATCATTGTGTGAGACCTATTAAAAAAATTTAACACATAAAAAGATAGGAAATTTTTCAAGGAATTTTTTTAATAATCCAACTTCCACTTAATTAAATAGTTTGGAAAATTCGTCATGGAAAATATTCGCAACCGACATAACATAAATTTCAAAACTCCTCCAAATTTTTTCTGAACCATTATTTAATATGGTTTAAACTGCAAGTTTTTATCCAATATTATGATAATAATAATCATTTTGATATTAGTAATCTTTTTTAAATTCTCTAATATTCTAATATCATATTGGGTGGAAAGTTATTTCGTATTGAATGCATAATCGGAGTTCATAATTCACATTATATTCAGCAAGCGATTCTCAAGCCATATTTGACTTTACATTTTTGTTCATCTAAAGGGCGCTTCAGGGTTAAGTGTCCAAACTGAAAATATGAATTAAGGATCTCATTACCTCGATCATAGAGACAAAGTCGCCATCTTTCTTCCTCAACAGTAGTTGCCGAACGCCACTAGCATATTTGTTGTTATCACGCTCTCCAGATCTGACACCACTATGTTTTTTTGTTTTGGGTGGCATTGGGTAAAAAGTCAATGAAAGTCTGGTCAATGATAACAATTCTTTACGAAGAAGGATAATTGAAACTTGCAAAACGATAACACATACTGCCGTTCGGCCACTGCAGCAGAGGAAGAAAGATTCCGATCTTAAAGAGAGTCCTAATGCTCTATGTAATCACTTTAAACAATATTTAATTTAAATATATATGTTTAAATTTCAATAATAAAGTAGTTGGAACATATATTAATTTATTTATTATAACCTTAATAATCCATAACAATGAAAATCTTTAGACGTGGATATCCCCAACATCTTGCACTCCGTGCACTGAACACACCATATAGCTTGTGTTACAATATGTATGTAAGCTTACTTGAATAAAAATTTTGTTTTGTGATTCTTTAGAACACACACCGGATTCAAGCCACTGAAGTGCAAATACTGTTTGCGACCTTTCGGAGACCCCAGCAACCTCAACAAGCACGTCAGGCTACATGCTGAAGGGGACACACCCTACAGGTAAATAAAAAATCTCTTTGATAATAAATAAAATTTATGTAACTAATAAATAGCCGTACTATTTTCCTCTTATTTTTGTATAGTAATTACTATGAAGTAAATTTGTATACGAATTTCAATAATTTATCTAGTGTTTATCTTCCCAGGTGTGAGCTTTGCGGAAAAATGTTGGTGAGAAGGCGAGATCTCGACAGGCATATGAAAGCAAGACACAGCCTCAGCGAATGCAATCAGTATCAGATGAACAATGTTTAATTCTGCCATTCAAGTTCCCTTACTTGCTCAATCTATCTAGTCTATCAAGTCTGAATACTAATCATTAAATATGTAAATATTTCTTAATATAAAAAAAAATCTATATTTAAATTAAATTTGTTACGTCTTTATTAATTTTAATTATTGTTTGAACTAGAAAAATGTAAATATAAATATATTTATTATTAAAACATGTTTATTTTCATGTAAATTTAACAAAAAAACATATACATGTATAAACATATATACATGTTCAACCCTGGAACCGCAACAATTTTGGAAGTTTTATTTGATTAATTCGACATGGGGGGACTACGCACGTGAGACCTCCGATTTTAATGAAATATTTTTTGGTGGTTCTGGGTCGAAAAATATTAGAGGCGTGTCTGAGGGTTCTTACCAATGCGCCTTACGAGGCGAAACAAATATTTTTCATAATTTTAGATTTTTTTTTTATTATTTGATCACTTTTTTACCCTACATCTATTAAACCAATCAATTCATTTTTCGTTTTTATTATTTTTTTTTTTGTAAAATAAGAACAAAAGATTGTTGTTTATATTAAATAAGTTTAAGTGTGTGGGGTCCACTTCTCAATGTCAATCGGTCTCAACTGCTACAATAAGGTAACCATATCAGAGATTTCTGCCAAATATATTTTTTTGAACCGGTCCAGTAAAATATTTTTTGGTTTTAATAAAACTTCGTGTTTAAGGGTAATTAACCGTTGATTGTATAGTTTGTAAAGTGAGTGGAAATGTACTTAGCACCAATGCGAATTAAATATGAAGTTTCATTAAAACTAAAAAATATTTTACTAAGTAGTTTAGTAAGCCATCGATACAAGAATGACCTTGCCCAGAAGTCGAAGTTTAACAAGGAGTAATTTCAGGACAAAATCATTGAAACTATTCTGTATATTTTTATTAAAATGAAATCTCGCTTCTTGATTTTTTTCTGCCATTCGCTCCACTTAGTTCCGGCTTCACAAAAAAATTGAAACAAAAACAAAACTTTGAACTTTTTTTCAGCTATACGCTGACAACTAGAGAAGTGACCATTTGTCGAAGATTAACATTCTGTATAAAATTAAAGCAGACGGTAAAAGTGTAGGACGGTGTGTGACAGTATAAATATAAGTGTAAAAATAAACTCCCATTTGGCGCTCGGGTTGTTCCTTACTTTCAACTTTACTTCGGTGAAAGTAACTATTTTCCAGATTTCAGGTATGCCTAAGCTAAACTGGAAATTTACGAGGGAAATCTTCACAGAGATTAGAAAAGAGTCCTTTGTTGAGTGAGCTATAGTGATAACGTTGAGCCAAAAATAAAATGTACGCATTTAGTCTCTTTTTAATTTCATAAAAAACATTTATCTTCTGAAACATTTGTCGACGTATTAACCATTTTTTATATGAAGTTGTAGCGGCAACACAGATAACCATAAAATGAAATATAATATACGCATTTTGTAAGAAATTATGTCTTTAATTTAATCCTAGAATGACACAATTCTATAAGTCAATTTAATCTGACACTCTGGGGTGTGATACAGCCCAACATATGAATTGATATAAAATATAAGTGACATAACCTGCAATGCTTATAATGCATTTTAAAATAACTAAGTGGTCTAGGTAACAAAAATAAATCATTTCAAAATGGATTATGTACATATGTATTTCCAAAAATCACATATTGTAAAATTTTACGAGCCAACTAGCTAAAAAATAAATAAAAATGAATTTTTGTTCCTAAATAAAAAAAATAATTTGTATGGCTCTTAAATGCAGACAAATGCGAAGTAAATGAATCATAAAACGTGGTGGAAAAGTCATTTTTTAAATTAAAAATGAATAAAATACATAGTGGAGGCCCCGAAGGGACCTCTTTCACACACTGCACTGCAGACATATTGCCGCCCTGTGTTCATTGCAAATAGCTCTCTTACATTGCAGACATGTCAATTTCGTCTTCCTGTCCTTTCCACTTTCACAAAAAGAACACTTTACTTGTTTCTCCAAGATCGTATATTTATTTATTTGCACATATATTCCTAAAATGTCTTCAATACCTAGGCGCAGTGACCGACGAAGTGCCTCTGCCTGTAGCCTCCTCTTTAGGCAGGGTTCCAGAAGTGAATATCCCGGACCAAAAAGGAAGTCTTTGTGTTTCATTTTATTTTCCCAGAGTAAACAATATCACACTGTTCACCCTGGCATGATCCAAAATTCCAAAAAAAAAAAACGGAGTGGCCATCCCCTTGCTTTTCTGGCCGTTGAGTACACCTAACACATTTGGTCAAAAGTATCTGTTCATCCTTTATTTAAATTATAATCATGTATGACGTGTGGTTTACCAGATTCTTTATTGATTGCATCATCTTGCATTGTTGGTTGGGTGCCATTTTGTCATTAGCCTTCCTCTCTTGTCTATTTAGTTAATCATCAAATCTCAAGCAGTATGAGAGGAAGCTGAACCTATTCATGGGAATGGTGTGTCGAAATAAAGGATGGCCCCTTTTTATAGAGTAAAGTTCCTCTAATGAGAGTTTACCGGATTTATTCTGTCCTGAAATATATAACAGTCCAATAAATCCCAGAATCTCTGCCTCATCAGTATATTTTTGGTATGTCTGCACAGAAGTGATCGTGTCACGCCTTCAATGAATTTCTTCGTTTGTATACTTTGTAATTTCACTTATTATATCATATATGGTTCACTTATCATATATTATATATGGTGAAAATAAGAGGTTCCATGCCTCCAAAGGGCTGGAAATATTCTTGCCAGGCCCCTTAGGACCAGACAAATGTCGTAATAAATTTTTTATTTTTTTCTGCCGCTTGTCGAAGGTAGTTCAGTACTCCACTTATGTCCATTTTTATCCCTAATAATTGATAACCTTCCCGCTTTAGGGCCTTTTGGATCTCTAACATCCTCAGCCTCTTCTTCTGTGTCTGAATTCTCCTGAGATAGCACCTCCCCATCATCATCTTTACTGACTTCACCTCCAAAGTATTCCTTTTGCATTTGTTCCTCTTTATCTAACTCCAAAAATAATTGTATTTCTTCCGGGATTGAATACGTTTTGCTGGCAGCAGCCATCCTAAAATATCAGATCCCGACGTTAATTACTGAATTGAAAATACTACATAACAAAAAATTTATAATAGCTTACCTGAATGATTTGGAACTTCAAAATAACACAGAACTCCTTCAGGCAAGATAACCTGACCAAATTGGCTCACTAGAATGTTGAATATTCTCTTCACACTCACACAAACGATACACTGGGGTGCGAGTTACCCTAAACACTTTCACTTAGGACACTCTGAGGTGTGAGATACCCCAAGACTAGTTCAAATCACAATAAATGGCAAAATAAGACTGACACATGGCAGCAGAATTTCAGAATCAATTATGTTATGAATGATAGTTATTTACATGGGGGGGGGGGTTTAGCAAAAGAGCTACACATGTAGGAATTATTCAATATTTTCAAAGTGCTGGGGAATATGACACCCCAGTGTGTCGTTCTAGGGTTAATTTTCGAAGAATACTTAGTTTCATAGTTGTAAGCAAAAAGCTGATATAAGATCCAAAATTTTGGCTTTTTCTTTTTTTAATTGTGAATCTGGCGGTAGGCGAGGTGATAAACCTAAAACTTGGATTAAAGCTAAGATACATGTGCTTCAGTGGCATAGCGAAACGTGGGAGGGGCCTACCTAAATAATGGGGGCAGTAATATTTTCCTCCACACCCTGCGGCTGACGCTCACGCTACCACACTGGTGTTGCCAGTAAAATAGATGGCAGCACTCCATGGCCTCTTCCTTTTTTCCCGCTTTTTCTCAGAGAAAAATAGTGCAATTTTTAATACAAAACGTTATGAGGAGAGAGGTACAACATAGATATAACCATTATTGATTGATTTTTTTTTTTTTTTATCAAAATGTTAAACCTTATACAAATAATACCTCAAACAAATTTTGATTGACAGATGGTGTGAAAAAAATCTTGAATCAAACACATTTCGATTGGAAACAGAAATTTTAAATACCAAAATAATGCTGCCACTTGAAGACATGGCAAGAGGTGGGAGAAAATTACACCCTTCAACCTGTGGTGTCATCTTGAAGACTTGGGTCTTCCAATACTTTCTTATAATTACACAATAAATTTCTTTTTAAGAGATATAACCAAATAAAGGATACTTTATTAACTATATTTGGTACTAAACATTTCTGCTAAAACACACCTCTATAATACAAATTTTAGTTTGTGTTCACTTTTAATATGTCAAACATATTACATACTGGCACTTACAGGCTAGGCAGATTACAACCGCAAGCCGACCAAGCATACCATTTTCAATTTTATTAATCTACATTATTCAATTATAATTGACTACACCATAAATGTGGTGGTAAATGAGTATAAGATAGTGAAGTGTAAAAATCAGAATTGTAGACTTCAGAATCCCAATAATCTACTGAACGGGGAATAAAGAAGTTAAATTAAAATCAGTTGACTTTAAAATTACATTTATTTTTTGAACAAGGAATATTATCATTTCATAACCTTGTGTAATCTAGAATATCAATTTATTTATGTAATAACTTGACAATTTTGAAAGACTTCAGTATGCAAGATGACACTACAGGTTGAATGTTTTAACTAATCACTTTGACCCACATAAATAAATATTCTGATCTGTTCCATCCATGGTACATGAAACTTCCCATTGCTGAATCTCAATTTTTCTTTTAGCTTCTTGCTAAAAACAAAGTACATTTTTCATACGACCCAAGCACACTTTCAAAATTAATGGCAAATCAAGCCAAGTGTAAAGAAACATTGGGAAACCAGCTTTCTATTTAAAATCCAATATTAGTTTTAAAATTAAATATATAAAAAAAATAAACATACTCTTATAAAAAAACTTCCATCATTCTTCCGTGTTGTAAAACTTATATTTATTTATCAATATTTTCAACACTAGACTTGTTCAAGTGACATACGCAAATGAAACTGTAAAGTAAATTTGTTAAAACTGAGATCAGGTGCTACTACACAGAAAACTAATCAAAAATTAATATAAAATGGATAGTTCTTGTTGCAGTAAATCCTTCCAAAATTGTTGGGTCATCTAGGTTGATAAAACTGATATTTACATACATCTGATACAAAACACTTCACAGATTCCTATAACATCAAATCTATCTGATCTTAACAGAATAAACTTATAGATTTTCTTTAAGTGCTAACCCCAAAAAGTTCAATAATTACTTTCATGAGAATACTAAACCTTTCCTAATTTATTTAAATTATATTTGTAACCACACAAAAGAAATACAATGCTGGTTTCATCTCCAATTTAATGATTGTAGAAACTTGATTTTTTAGTTATAATTCTGGCTCAACAGATAATAGAAATGATCAAGATTGGTATGATTTGGGTGTATGAAATTAGTGCAATATTTGGCTTATCTTCTGCAATATAATGGTGTAAAATAAACCAAGAGCCTTATAAAAATATCAAAGTCAAGGTTACATAAAATAAGACCAATCAGGTTTCAGCATATATTAGATAGGTTACTTGAGATCTTGCTTCATGAGTGAAGAGCAGCTATTAGGCCAGTAGATGAGAAATTGGACGTTATGTAATTAGTCCTGGTCTTATATATATTCAAGAAAACTTAAATATATAATTTTACTAAAGGCTCCATTCTTATTATTACTGATCAATGTAGCTTCCCAAATGAAAAACTTACATGTGTGTGGTTTTGCAGAAATAATTTCAATCTGGTTATTGTAAAGCCATTATTTGTAGATTAAATATGCGAGCTTAAAGGGATATAGTAGCAATGATAAGATTACCAGGGAAACTTTCCAGTTTCCATACTAGGATCTTGTGTCAGCCGCAATTAAACCTTTTTTAATTTAAATATAATTTCTTCAATTTCTTGATACTGGTAATTATTTATTAAATAAATCAAATTGTATCCTGGTATAGTCTCAACACTTTTTATTACATCATCAGTTTCCATAGGATCTTGTGTCAGCCGCAATTAAAGCTTTTTTAACGTTAAGGAGTAGTGATATCCTTCTCTTAATAGTAAAAGAGTTAGTACTCGATTTACAATGGCACTATTACATAGCAGTGTGATATACAAAAGACCAATTGGTGGTTTAAGATTTCTTTTTTTTTTAAGGGAGGTGAAGAGGCTTAGTAAAGAGTAACCTACCTATTTTAATTATGATTAAAGGGAGCAGGAGAGGGAAGGTCAAGTTTTCACAATACATGGGTCCTATATCATTTGAACAGGCACCACACCACTACAGTACTGAGACAGCCCAAGTTGACGCTTCCATTCCCTCGGCCACTAAAAACTCTAGCGGTATGGAATTACTTGAAAACTAACAGTAAAAGCTTTGCTTTTAAACACGTATGTTGTTCAAAAAACATTTCGACAATAGTAAAATGATTGTTTAAAAGATGAACATTTCCAAAGGAGAGGGATAATAATAAAAAAGTTATAAGGATAATAACAAAATAAAAGTTACATGAGACTGTACTTATTTCAAAAATACCAGAAAAGGTGTTGCAGCCTTAATAAGCAAAAATAATATTAGCTTCACTAAAAATATAATTTCCAACATAGTTAACTTTGAGGTTGTTTCAGTCACTAGTCTACCCCTACCGTCGTCATAGCAGTTTATAAACCTCTGAATAAAAAATTACTTCAAGACAAAATTTTAAAACAGTTACCACCAGAGAACCATAAATTAGTTTAAGGAGACAAACAGTAAGAATATTTACTGGGGTTGCCGTAAATCAAATTCTAGTGGAAATACTTTGACATTTGTTCAAGGCTTAACATTCAAATAAAAGCACTAAATGAACCTGCTTTTTTAAGGCGACTTCATCCATGACATCCTAAACAAAAGACTTTTCATTACACTAGAATAACGCTTTAGGTGAGAGGTATGTGATTTACTAATTTAAATAAATGATACATTTTTCAAAACTTTTATATTTTTTAAAAATATTATTACAACTTCATGCTTTTTAGCTGGATGCACCCTTTGCCGCAAGCCTCTTATCCCTCTCTTCAGCAATACTGAGTTTCACACCCTTACCCTTAGGCAATGAAACATAAGCTTTGCTACCCTTTCCAATGATGAAAACGTTATTCAATCTGCAAGAAAAATAATAAAATAATTTTAATAACAAACAAAATAAAATAACAATTATAATAAACATATGAATCATTTTTTTTTTTTTTTTTTTGGTAGGTTTCAATACATACTGATAAAATCTTTGTACCATTCACTTACAATGTTGTGATGTAAAAATATCATAACAACAAGGAACAATAGAAAATGAAAAAATTCAATATAGGCCCTAAACTTTGCTGCAGGCACCATCTGTTGCAAGAGCTTGGATCGAGGCCTTAAATGCACCTTACTGTAAATGCAGTGCTTGGTAGCATTACTTGTCAAAGAATGCAGTAAAATTTAAGCCAAGACTAAAGAAATATAAAAAACACTATTCTAATTAATCCATCTAAATAAAAACTATAATGCGTAACTTATGCAAATAAAACAATGTTTCAACAGTTCTGGATTTAAAAAGCATATGTCTCACACCGTGGGTAGTACTGAATCATTATAAATAAAACCACCCAGTGACCATAGCAGTGGACATTAATATTGGCCCTGTTTTGACTGTAATATCTACATTATAAAAAATATCACAGCTTCGATGAGAGCCTTATAATGACAACTATATGATATATATTAATTCCAATACCACAGCAGTAATAAATCCTCTTTAAGATTTATTGGTGTAATATAACAAATTTGTAGGGGATGCATGATGATATGAGTATATTTGATAAATAACTATAAAAAAATGAGCTTTAAAATCAATAAGGTCATCAAACAAATATTATTTTTTAGAACAAAAATTAGCTAATAGATAACAAGACAGTACCGGTTACTGTTACCAGTTACCAAGAAGTAACAAAGTTGACTGGTCAATATTTATATTAATATAAATTTGTACTATACACACAGGAAATAAAATTATCTATCATGAATGTTTAACTTGCAATAGAAATCCAATACTAAATATAAACATTAATAACGGAGGTCATAGTAAAGTAGAAAATACACAGAAAGCATAATAATTCCTTTAATGTGGGTTGACATTTTGGCATAAGTTGTAGGCTTTCATCAGGGTGACGAGACCACAAAGTTAAGAAAAAGTGAATTCGTTTACACTTACATTGTTCGTTCATGACCCCATTATTCCCTCACCAACTTTTCTGTGATTCCATCAATGGTCAATGACAATAACTACCATTACAATATACTAAACTTTAATCTTAAACTTGTTTTCTTTATTATTGTATTACAAATAAGCAAAATTTCTGCAGTAAAACAACATTTAAAAAACTGGCTATAATATATTTTGAACATTAATAAAAAGCAATAATATATTTCTAGTTAACATCAAGGAATGTATTCTAATAAGAACAAAAATGTTATGTCTCACACCGTGGGTAGTACTGAATTACTACAAAATTATCCAGTGACCATTGCAGTGGACATTGATATTGGCTCTACTTTGACTGCCACATTTATATTATAAAAATATAACAGCTTCGATAAGAGCCCCATAATCACAACTAAATGAGATCAATTTGAAATAAATTATATTCTCTATAAAAATCCAGTGCATCAGGAGAAACAAAAATTGTTTATTTCTGTTATGAAGGGTTAAATGTTGCTATCTACTTTACAATACAATTACATTTTTATACAGTAATGACAGAGTTATCAATATATTTCAAAACATATACAATCCCATTTAAAACAAGCTGAAGAAGTCAAAAACATGTCTCACACCGTGGGTAGTACTGAATCATTACAAAATCACCCAGTGACCATAGCAGTGGAAATTGATATTGGCTCTGCTTTGACTGCAACATCTACATTATAAAAATATCACAGCTTCGATAAGAGCCCCATAATAGCAACTATATGATCATTTTGAAATTAAATACAATACATATATAATAAATAGTGGGAACTCCAGCACCAGGAGAAATGAACTTTGTCCCTAATCTTTTTAATTGTCCATTCCTATTTTTAAGGGTTCAAAATTTCAATATGCTTAGATAGATATTTTATGCAGTTATAGTATAACAGTCGTGACTCTCAAATGCAACAAACATCATAAACAGTTTAAGTCAGATTACTGGAGATTAAATAGAAATGTGCTACGACAGGAAGACACTCAAAATATATTTATTGATTATGTACACATGCATTTATATAGTTATGATCTTGAAGAAAATATCTATGCAAAACATAGGCCACTAAACAGTATTCACCACCACCTTTCATAACTCCTTTAAAGGTTATTTCTTTCTTAGTGCAACTTCCAAAAACTCAAACTAAATCTTTTCATCCTTTTTCCTCTATTTATCAAAGTTTAGTGTTCTGTGTTATCTTTTTCCACTTACATCAGGTTCAGACACAATTCAACTAACTAATAAAATACAAACATTGAACTACACAAAACTCGATATGGGAAATTTAAAAAAATATGTTCTAAGATGAAGAGTAATAATTCATGTGCAATATTTAATAAGAGACAGAAAGAGTAGGAGTACAACTTTCTGTCTCTCTTGCACACATTATCAAGAATGTGCAAACTAGCATTCTCTCAGACTACTGGATGTGTTGAATTAAAGAGACCCTGCTACATTAATTCGTAATATGTATATATTTAATGCACTAGATATAACCGAACATTTATACTATATATAAACATATAAACCAAAAAATGTCTCACACCGTGGGTAGTACTGAATTATTACATAATTACCCAGTGACCATTGCAGTGGACATTGATATTGGCCCAACTTTGACTGTAATACCTATATTATAAAGATATCACAGCTTCGATAAGGGCCTTATAATAACAACTATATGACCATTTTAAAATAAAATATTCCTGTTGTGAAGGGTAAAATTTTGTTATTTACATTTTTATAGAATTATGCTTTTTTGTAGTTATGCTATTAAATTAATAACTACATACATTCAATTGAATTTATAGCATATATCTTTGATGCACAGTCATAAGTAAAATATGAATTTTTCAGGAGACCAAAAAGAAAGTTCAAAACATTATGTAAAATCTAATTATTGATATTTTTGTAATTGTTATTTTTATAAAACAATATAGTAGTAAGTCTATCTGAAGCATAAAGACCATAATACCAACCGGTAGCTCTGATTTGGTGCTATAATTTGACATAATTTCCTAATGCTCAAAAAGTGACTTAAGCCCTTATAGCACTCATATATTAGCACCAAAGATATTATCTCATAACAAAAATAGCAGCAAAAATAAAAGAATGTCTCACACCGTGGGTAGTACTGAATCATTACAAAATCATCCAGTGACCATATCAGTAGACATTAATATAGGCCTCATTTTGACTGTAACATTTACCAATCAAAAATATTACAGCTTCGATCGAGACCTCCTTTCTTTCCTTTAATCTACAATTAAATAAAGTAACTGATTCTTATTTTCGAAATGAAATACCTTGAATGCACCTATTCAAACATAATATTTGAAATATATAATAATTAAGATAATGTGTGAGTAATAAACCCCATATTTGTGTAAAAGGAGCTTCAATATACCAGTGACAATTCTGAAGAACCTGATATTTTAATCAAATGAAAATTAAGTATTTCATAATAACATTATACTAAATGAAGATTATGTAGTATAATAACATTAAACTAGACTATGTAATGTTCAGATATAAAAACTTTAATAATTATAGAGACATTTACTTTATATATGTATTGTATTGTTCGTGAGAAACACTATACAATCATGTCAAATATTAACTACCACATGCAGTATGACATTATCCAACTCATTCCTAATAAAACACAAAATACACTGCAGAAGTTTTAATTTAAGTTATTGCCATAGAATGAATTAAAATGTGTGTGTCTCTATCATATAATCTGCCACATGGAACACTAACAACTTAACAATTTCCACATCTCATTTTACTATACAAAATCTAATACAAACCATAAATTGTAATTAAGAACTATAAAAAAACATATTTATGGCATTAGGGAATCCAACATATGATATGTGAGATCACAGAATTAAAACTATAAAAATTCAAACTAATTTCCTAGCTTAGGCAGTCAAGAATGGAATGCTTGATGGAAATGCTTAGAATAAATTAATTCTCATTTAACTAATGGATGAAATATTTTTATTTTAAACTTAACACTAGTAAGTAATAAATAAGTAGTCACATGTCATCAAAGAGATTAAATAGGACCATTATTGAGAGTAAATAGTCCCTCTATTCATTTATGTGAAGAGGAAAAACAAAGGAATAACAAACTCTTGTTTGAATGTGAAAAGAAAACATGAAGTTAATGACAATAATGAAACAAAGCATAAACATTAATTTTAATAAATTTTTCTTACTTTTTAATATAAAAATATATTGTTCTTGATGCTTTGTATCCTATAAAACCGATATAGTACAAAAGATAAGTTGAAATTATATTTTTAAAAAAATGTGGTAACAACTAATTTGTGATTAGTTAAAATAAATAAATTTAAATATTAATACAAATAAAATAAAATTACTTAAAATAAAGTCTACAGAATTGAAACTGTACAAAATTGTTTATTTCAACCAAAATAAAGGAAAAAATGAATTAGTTTTTTTAACACAAATGCCAAAAAAAAAAACAGCAGTTATGACTGTAACATTAAAATTGTCTGATACCACAACTTTGATGATGGTCTTAAAATTTATCTATTATTAGTGCTTTAAATACTATTATAGAACATTTCTTAAACAATTATATTATTCCACAATATAGTTAATAAGTAGATTTAAATTAAATTTAAAAAATACTAGTACAGTATCAAGTTCACAATATAAGTGAAATAATCTCAGTACTGGCTAGGTAAGTACGAAAACAAAAATTAATAGAATAATGCAATGGATTTAAAACCAGCATATTACAACACATAATCAAGCTTAGGCGAGCAAGGATTATTAAATATTAAAGGATCATTAAAAATCTAAAAAAATAAAAGGCTCAATGCTCAATATCACTAAAAAAATGTAAAGCAAAAGTTACGGAAGGTAAATCACATACCGTGTGGCAAAAGTGTGTCCACTAGCATCCTTGATATGAACAATATCAAAAGATCCGGGATGTCTTTCTCTGTTTACAACAGTACCTACTCTTCCCAAGTTACGACCTCCAGTAATCATGCAAAGGTTGCCTAGAAAAAATAAAATAAATAATTTCATATCATCTAATTATGGCTAGCAGTATTGAATAAGAGCATGGTTAATTGAAAAAAAAATTAACTTGTACATATAAGAATTATACAGCAACAAGATATTCATAAAATTTAATATATCAGACAACATACTTAGTACATTGTAGTGACATTTTACATCTCTGGTAAAGTAAAATAAAAAAATGTTAACTTTTGCTATTAACAGAGCAGAGACATTAAAAATAGAACAATAAAATGTAAATATTGTGAAAAATATAAAAAAGTTTATATTAATTATGCAAAGAAAACATTATTATTTTGATGATAAAAGAAAAGTATATGTTTTAAATGTAAAAAGTTATGATTCATTTCATAGGTCTGAATTAAGAATTATTTATGATTTATAAATAATTTCTTGGAAACATAGGCTTATTAGACATCTTAAATAGTATATCAATACATTGTGCTCATAAATAACATTTATTTAATCATTTGTAAGTAAAGTGAATATTTCGTAAATTTAAATATTTCAATATTGGATAATTAGAATGATTTATGTCAAGACACCGGAACAATGCAGTCTACATAAAACAAGCACCGAATGCCATGCATTTATAATTAATAATATACATCAATAACACAAACTTATAAAACTTGTTATTTTATTTATATGAAGCACATTAACTTTTTAAAGAAAAAACTAATCAACAATTATTTCTTAACATAATGAGACAGAAAAGTGATAATAAAAAAGGAAAATGACTTGCACTTGTCAGACTATTAAACCGATACGAGGAACTGAGAAAGACAGAACTAGACAGCCTCTTCTAAAAACTCGAAGTAACAAGACGTGTACAAATCTGATCAAAAAAGTTTATTTACTTTTAGAATATAATGCACATGGCACATATTTTTGAAGATTTTTATAAAATTAACTAGGAGTCAAATATAATAAGACAGAAGTCAACAATGAAATGTTTGATTGAATTTAATTAGAATCATGATCCAATAAATAATACGACTTTGAAACTAAAGTATTTAAAGATAATATAAGTGAAGTAGTGAAATGGAAATTATTAAGAAGACGCATCAAGAAAAAATCATTTTAACAAATATGAACTTCAATCGGAAAGTATTTTATTACATCTGTAAAATGTTTATATTTTTTGATCTAATGTTTCATTTATATATTTATGTTGTATCATTTGAATTTTAAGCTGTTTTTGTTTATATTAAAATTGCATTTCATAAATGAATAAACTATGTTTTCTCCTATAATTCAAACATTCCTGGAATGAATTAGCTATAAAAAGCTTAACTTTTAAATTAAAAATGTTTAAAAGATAAATACTTTCTAATTTGATTAATGTTTAGTAAAGATAATATTAAATTCTAATTGTAGTTTTCATTATAAGAGTTATTTACATAATAATAATAAATTGTAGTTAGATGCAGATTTGTTTTCAATATTTTAAATAAAACTAATTTTGATATAATTCAAATATATTATATATTAAAGATTGATCAAATAAAGTCAAATGATCTCTTCATCAGATGAGTAAGGAAGTATTAAATTATCATTTCTAGAAAAAACTATGATCAAATGCCATAGGTCTATTTCATCACTTGAAGAGAATATAAATATTAAACATTAACAAGTATATTCAGAAAGGCTAAAATAACGTAGAAGTTAGTTTTAAAAACTTAGGTTGATCAAAAAGTTCAAAATCTTTCTCTGGTAAAGAATAGTCACAACGAAAATTATTTGATATATGTTAATACCAACATTTCATAAATAAGCAGTATTGTATTGTTTATTGACAAGATATTAATCACTAGGTAACAAAATTCCATCTTGAAGACACTCGTGAGGTAAAGATTTAAAAACATGATCAATCTCATATAGTTAATTTTTATTTCATTCATATTTAATTCTAAATTTTTAAATTCTGCATCTGACTAATTGGGTTGAAAAAGAATCTACAAATAAAAAAACTAATTTTATCTAAATTTATTTTTTAACAAAATTTTTGAAAGAAATAATAGAAAAACTTATCAACTTATATTTCAGATTATAAAGCCAATATTAAGTATATTTATCTTTAACTACTCCATCACCTTGTGAAAAAATTACATAGGGAAAAATATATGATCTATGATAAATATTAAGTGCAGAGTTAATCCGTAAGTTCAAAAATATATTTACACTGAAGTGTAAAAACATGTAAATATCCTAACATGCCTTACTTAAAACCATGTAGAAATAAGTAAAAGGAAATTGTGATGTGGAAACAAATCAGAACCACTTATTGACAG
The DNA here is from genome assembly GCF_000696795.3 of Halyomorpha halys. NCBI lineage: Eukaryota > Metazoa > Arthropoda > Insecta > Hemiptera > Pentatomidae > Halyomorpha > Halyomorpha halys. Next base: position 173,880 of record NW_027113812.1, on the reverse strand, counting down.
ATATAAAACAAAAACATACCTGACTCCATTCGGATGATATCAATTATTTTGCCAGTAGCAATATCGAGCTGAATGGTATCATGAACTTTGACAAGTGGATCTGGGTACCTTATAGTCCTGGCATCGTGTGTCACTAAGTAAGGAATACCCTTAGGTCCAGTTTGCACTCTTTTAACTTTGCAAAGCTTATACTAGAATAAAATATATTAAAAATAACATTTATCAACATGAATACATAATTATGATGGATAAGAATGCTATTTGATTTAATAACAAAAGTAATTGTGCCTTGTGTCAAAATTACCATGTGCCACTAAAGTGAAAAGATCAACTATCATATGAAAACATGTAATATTCAACCTCAGACAATTACAAATCAATAAAAAGATAACTTGTTTGTAACTTTTAAAACATCAGTAACATTTATTATTAATTATAAGTGATGTCAACTAAACATTAAACAATACAAACAAGGGAACAACAATAAAAATATGTAAGCAAATCCTAAATCTTATTGGATACTAAGGGCACAGTAAAAATACCTATTACTTTAAATAATAGAAAAAACCTAATACTAACCTTGGCTTCATCACCAGTAATCCTGTGAATAGCGTAGCGCCCTTTAACATCATAGATTAATCGAAAAAATTCACCAGTTTTCTCGATGCTGATCACATCTTAAATAAAAATCACAATTAAGTAACAAATCTAAGGAAATATTTACCAAATATAAATTAAAACAATATTTACCCATGAAACCAGCAGGATAGTTGGGGTCTGTCCTTACTTTACCATCAATTTTGATCAGTCTTTGCATAACAATTTTGGTCACTTCAGTATTGGTAAGGGCATACTTGAGTCTATTACGAAGAAAAATAACTAAGGGCAAGGATTCCCTCAGTTTGTGTGGGCCAGAGCTGGGTCTTGGGGCAAAAACACCACCAAGTTTGTCCAACATCCATGATTTTGGAGCATTTAAACGCTTCAGATGCTTCTTAGGGCCACGAGCCTGCAAAATAAATGATAGAAATCAATTCATGTATATAAATATTTAGCAAATAAAAGCCGAAAACAGCACTTATTACTAAACTTTAATAGGTTATGTTACGGTTACAACTTTAAACAATTTTCGGAGTAATATTTCAAACTTTAAGAAATTAAAATTATATAAGTAGTAAAAAAAAATTAAATAAAAGGAAAAAGGTGAGAAGTATTGTTGACATATGAATCGCCATACAACGTGGGCAAAATCATTTCTAGGGGTTACTTTGAGTTATTTACAAGCGTTAATCAATTAAGAAAGGCCTAAATAACTTATAAAATTGACATATTTGGTCATAATTACCATAACTATAAGGATGAATTGAAATAATAAACTAACTATAAGAGAATGCCTACCATAGTGGAACACGGGAAAGAAAGAACTTCACGAGGCTCGTTCAACTGCCATGTGAATAAAGGGCGTCCATTTTCCTCGTTAATGGCTACTGTATATTTATTCCTTTTCATACATTAGTATTAAAATTAAAGCAATATCGTTCAATAAGCCTGGATTTCCACAAATCTTTAATTTAAAATTTTTTTAAGAACAGAATGGATTTATTGATCATAAACAAATTCTCAAAGGTGTATTGTAACGATTCAGATAGTTTAAGAGAATAAGTGAAGGTGCTGACCGGGAGTTTTAAAAACAGGATCTGTTTGTCCTGATTCTACACTAGTTAGATCTAGTTTTCGATTATTTTTTTGTTAGATAACTGTTTAAGAAACTCATTTAGCTTAAACTAACTTTAACCAAGCCTATTAATTTGAACCACAGACTTTTTTTAATACTAAATAGATCACATTTACTTAATAACGAAATTTCAAACTTTTATCCTTAGTTAGGAGCTCCAAAACTAACAAATTCTTTCAAGCATATAATAGATCAAAATACGATGCAAATATTTATGTTGCACTAAGGATAGAAATAGCATCATTAATAATCTCACTGGACTTAAATAATTGTGTGTTGTATTTTAATAATTATTAGTAGACCACAGTGTTGGGCAAAAAGTAATTGCAATTACATTTTACTACAATTACAGTGGTTCATCAAGTAGTTGAAACTATTAATTAAAAAAGTAATTTCATTTCCATAGTTTCCAATTACAATAATTGTTGAGTAATTGCAATTACTATTACTTTTTACCAAACACTGTTAGACCACTTACTGTAAAACTGCAAGCATTTTTTGCCAAATAAAAAGATGAACTTCCTATTTACAAAAGATCGAAAAAGTTCAGAGTTGAAAAAAAAAATGAGGTATGATCAAAAACTATCCTTATGTCCCATTTACAATTGAAAAAAAAAAAGTTAGTTTTGTAACTGAAAGGTGTAATTTTCTTTAAATTTTCTTGAATACAAATCTCAAACTGATTAAATAATCAAACATATTACATTTTATTAATGAAATAAATTAAGATGGATAAGACTTATTGATAGAAAAACAACTATAACTATGCATGAAAACTTAAGGGGAATAAGAAAAGAATTCAAGCTGCAATATGGAGACACAAGGAATGGCCAGGGCTGTTATGGAGGATATATAGTAGCATCAATGTTACAAACAGTGACATCAACCAGTTTTAGGATGAATTCTAGATCCTTAGATGATAGCATCATAGAGTAAATAAGTAGAGAAGGCTAAATGGCTAGGAAAAAATTAAGTACAAAAAAATAATAACTTTGATGTATTTTATAAAAATAGAACTCTTGTTCCTAAGGAAACGAATCTTGTCCCTGGATTCATTCATCCCTGGAAACAAAAATGATTCTAGGTATGCATCCACTGTTTTTAAATTACCTGATTAAATTATTCTATGAATATCCATACTTAGTAGAATATGTGATTCTCATTTGAATTCAAATGCATATTATTTTGTAGTTGTAGTATGGAAAATTAAGATAAATAAAAAATCAAGGAACATATTTTTATTTATTTCTTATTAAAAAAACTTTAGTTATTTAAATACTTTTTGTTGTAATATTGCTTCGAAAGTTATAAATTGTATTTAAAAACGAAATTTAGAAATATTTGCTGGAACTTAACATTATTATGTACTTTAACTATGGCAGAAAAGACGGTTTATCCTACAGGTAAGCAAATTATGCTAGCTAGACTGAGTTCGAAATTTGCTCCACCATGAATTGATGAGTTGATTTCTTCATTCTGTCTTAGGACTCAAGCTTGCTAAACTACAAACCCCTGAATACATTGACCACCATGGCCTCAATAAATCAAATATATTGTTAGTTACATATTAATTATATGTATAAAGAATTAGGACATACATAACACACTCAGGTAAAAATATTCAATTTAAAAAAAAAAAAATTTTATTACTTTAAATTATTTCACCTGTATTACAAAAAAATGAAAAAGGAAACACATTTATTATGTAGGATTTTAAAATAAAGCAATTAATGTTAAGTATTAGAAATAAAATAAAAATAGATAGTTTTCCATTTACAAATTTTTTTTTTTTTAGGTAAATAAATATATTTCCTGAATGTGAACTTTATTTTTTATTTATTTTAAATTTAAAAAATGACAAAATTAATATAATTTTAAATATTTTTTTTTATATTAAAACATGACTAGAAAAAAAAATCTTTCATGTAGGTACTTAGTTTAGTGCTGCCTCCTTACAATTTCTATTGAATACATAATTATCTCTTTGAAGGCCAATGATCTGTTGTTTGAGAAAAATAATTTGCCTTAAATTATTCAAGCATAAGTATGTTCTTTCCTATTAATAGTAATGACAACATTTTTAAAAACAAAAAAAAATGTCTATATTTTTCAAAAATATTGCAGGAATTGAAATTAAAACATATAAAAACATTAAAAGTTGAAAAAATTGAACAGAATCAAACAAATCATTGATAAAAGAATGAGAAGGAAAATTTATCTGAGAAAGAAACACACTAAAAAAGTTAATTTATGTTTCACCATAATCATATAGAACAGGGTTATTTCATTTTAATTCAAAATAATTTTGAACCTTACCTTATCAAATTTAATTAAAATCTACCTCAGATATTCTGTAGGTAAAGACTGAGAAAAAAAGTGAAATTTTTCTGAGATATGTCTGTTCCTTTTTTAATTATATCACAGGAAAGTCCTCATTAATGGGGGAAAAAAAAGAATGTTTTGGAATTGCTATTGAAGCTTCCCTAATTTAATTAGAGATGTGGAATATGTGTCATCTTACAGTATATTCCATCCTCTTTTATATGATATAGAACACTATATATGTTAGAATAAGATAAAGTTTCTCAAAACCTATTTTAATTATGTACCTAACTAAAATGTTCAATTTTTTTTTCACCTTGTAATCTACAAGGGATGTACAGTGGCCAGTGGTGAGTAGCCATGCTAAAATAATAATTTTCTTTGTTCTACTTGTACAATTCGAAAACTAAATTTCGTGATTTAGAAAACTTTTCATTCATTGGTATCATTATCATTTTTCTACGATGAACTTTCAGCCAAAAGAAAAAAAAAATTACATTTAAGCATAGAGATAACTTTTGATAAAACGTTGAATATTTCTGGAACACTCTAAATACCATTTGTTCATTTCCATAATTATATTAAAAATACTGTTGACAATTTTTCCAAGGTATCAGAAGCTTGCAAAAAGCAGCTTATTAATCAAATCATTTACTTCTGTTTTATGTTTATTCTTACTAATACTTTAATAGTAGCATTATTTTAATAATTAATATGATAGAGAGTTGAGATTATGAGAGTGAAGCTTTCCTTTTTAGTTTGTTACAGTGAGTATTTAGGTTGATATATGAAATGTTCATAATCTCATAACTGGCGATTATAACACAAAAAATATTAGAAGGCAATCCTCTGAGATGGTAAGGTCTAAAAGTGAGTTGGAATGACATGGAATGACCCAGCTGTTAATATTAATAATAATGATCAACTCACTATAATTGAGAAACTTGTTATGAAAACAATTAATTCATTTTAAAAACTGATTCAAACCTTCCCCTTTATAAACTTCTCCTTGTTATAAACTTTTTTATTTATTATTTTTTTCACACATATGAAGAACAATCACAATAAAATATGAAAAGGAAAGAGGAATGATGGAAAAAATCATTTTAAAAAAATTTTTAATTGTATTAATACATTATAAGAAAAAGGTAACTGGTGAGCAAATAAGATATTAAAATTATTCAAGAGAATTTAAAATTTTTTATTTACACTTATTCAAGAACTACAGCTTATGTGAAACATTTATGTTACAATCTTTTCAATACTTCTATTACCACTTTGTATTGCTTTTCATGGTAGTGAAACTGTCAGCTATACCATATTAGAGTCAAATAATGATTTTGTGACTATAAAAAAGTACAAACAATTTAGAAAGTATAACTTGTTTAAAAAACCACCTCCATAATAATGAATTACCTCATTTTATATAAAGACTAATAGTAAACAATATATTATTATTTAATTATATAATTACTTAATACTCTGAACACAGTATTAGTTATATGATAGTAATAAAGTTTGTTGACTTTGAAATTATCACAATTTACAAAAATACTTCAATTGTGGGCTTAAGTCTTTTGCTAAAAGAAAAAAAAACACAATGTATAATCTAATTTAAAAAAAAATTAATATTCGCTTGTTAATTATGTAAGATCTCTGAAAGTTCTTAATCAATTTACACACTATTTTATTTTTCCAAAATATTCAGTGCCATCCTTGGAAAGTCCTTAGCTATTGGAATTCAGGATTTAGCCAATAGAAAAAAATTATAAACAAAATTAAACATTATTGGTTTTTACTATATGTATAAATGATCGACTGTATTACTTCAAATTATGAAGATGGCTGGGGTGGTGTCAGAAGAAAACAAAAAACAACAGTCCTGGCTGTTTCAATATCTGTCAGGCTGTTTCGATATCTCTTAACTGCAACAGCCCTGATGAAGCTTTACAAAGTAGAGCAAAACATTGACAAATAAATAGTTTTTAACTATTTTTTGTTTTCTTCTGACTGCTCCCAGACCATCTTCTTCATAATTATTGGCTCTGAGTTCAGAAAGTATACACTTTTTTCAAGATTATTATATACCAATCAATTTCTTTCTTTCTGAAAAATATTACTAATTCCATTAAATGATTTTATATTCTCAAAAAATTAGAGAAACCTAATGTGGCTTCAAGTAAAGTAGGCCAACAATTATATTTTTTTTATTTTTAGGAAAAACAAATCATATTTGTATTTAGCATCATCTAAAACCCCTAAGTACCATTCATCCAGGGTTAAAGCTGTTATTTGAATGGAGGGATAAATTCCTAACAAAACAAAAAAAAAAAAAAATCATTGGAATTGGACAATTATTAACAAAAATATGGCATGCTTAACATTTTGCCTAAATACATGTTTGATTTAAACTAAATTGGTATCAAACTACCCATTTTGTTCATTCAATCTGTACATTGTGCATTCTCAAAGCTAGCAGTAGCAAAACATTGCCAAGTCTGCTTGTGTATAATAAATCTATTATAAACAAAAGTAATTTAATTTTTATTTTTTTAAAATAATCTTTATAAATAGTATATGTACATATTTAGATATCTAATAACTTAACATTTTTTGAGTACATGACCTTACTCAAGCTTTTAAGTTTAGTTTAATGCAGGTATATAGATAGGAGAGTGAAGGAGCTTTCTTTGGTTATTTATTTTATTTTAAATACATTAAACAACCATTTGATCGAACCTATTCTTGCGCAATGATTTTCAGTAAAAAATTTAAATATGCACTATTAACACCTAACTGAATTGACACTGAATAAATGAATGAGGACTTCCCTGTTGGTTACAGAACTCATTTACATTCATCACACATTCTATTCCACCTATGACAAGGATTAAAGAAATCTTAGAATAAAATTTTAAAAAGTATATGAAGAATTATGATTTCACTTAAACACATTTCTAACTATTCTCCTCATGAAAGCCAGGAGCAGGATGCCAGACTGCATCAATAGCCAAGTAGTCTCCTATGAGCATGGAATCCTTCTTTTCATCTGGTGAGCCTTCGTTGGCAGTAAACACTTCCTTTACCATTTTGGATAGTCGACTCAAGTTGCCTACAACAAGTCTGACTTCATGATCTTTAACCCTTCCCTCTTTAACTGAATTCGGATGTCTTCTCCAACCACAATGTTCCTTAACCAGGAGTGGATAAACCCTAACCCAATCACCAGACTCCTTCAAACTACAGCGCCAGTCTACTCCATTTCCCCACTTATAGCCAGGTTGGTTTTCATCTAGTTGGCAACAACTTGAATCATCAGAATCACTTTTAGTCTTCATCCGGCTATTATCTAGTTACAAAAAGTAAGGGTTGTTAGTAACAAATAACTGACTTGGAAATAAATTTTATAAATCTTTAGATTAAAGTAAATAACTATACATTTGTATAAAATTTGTTTGTTTATTTAATTTTTAAAAATTATTAACCATATGGTGTCGAAACAACTGATTCAACTTACCCTTTTCAAATGAATTCTGTGCCACAACTAATCATAATAAAGTATTAGAGAAATAAAAACTACCCTGATTTTAGTTGTTATATACATGGACCTATCCTCTTCATTTATTACTCCTAATAACTCAATGCTTAGGGTCTCCAGATAAGCCTGAATTTCAGTTCAAATCCTCAGTCTAATCCCAGCCATTAAATTTTTACAAGGCTGTTCATACTCCAGCATTCAACAAATCTTTACATGTGTGATCCTCATCCCTCAAGAATTCCATTCCTTGTTCTCATACCATGTCTATATGTAAATTTCATTCAATTAAACTTCTTCTATGTACCAAATCTCCATTGGAATATATAATAGACTTTTTCAATTTATCATTTGTACATTTCCATTCTTATTCTAAAAATTTCTTTATATTCCTTACCAGTTAGGTAAGTAGAGTATTGTAATTGGGTCCGATTTTTTTTACTATAAATTTTTTAACAGATATATTGTTTTAGAGCCTCTGAGTCCAAAAAAAATCATTTTTGGCCATTGGTCTGCATATTTATCTTTCTGTTCAAAAGATCATCTCTCAAATGGTTGGCCAATTATGTTTCTTTTTTTTTATTTTATAGGATTTCACCTGTACCCAAGTGGGCAATAGGCAAAAACATGTTTATCTCTAGGCTGTAGCACCAAAACGGCTTTAACAATCTTTAAAGAAAGCCTTTTAAGTTTTCATATATAACATAAATTTTCAAAAAAATCAAGAAAAAGTTATGAAGAAAAGAAAATGTTGGTTACGTATAATTCAGAAAGCATACATTGTATATCCATTTATTTAGAGTCCACCTCCCACATTATATGACATTTTTATATTTTGAGAGGTGATACAATTCTCTATATAACAAAAAAAATGTTTAAATCAGACCAGTATTAGCAAAGATAAGGTGTGTTGCATTTTGTATCCATTTGTTCATAGTATCATGTATATAATTAAGTTTTTGATTGAAAATTGTTTCATTTTTTGATTAATTTAAAATCTATACATCTCATGGAATATTCCAACAAGAATTTATTAAATAAATAAATGCAAATTAAATTGTAAAATCTCTATCGGATCAATATTATTGAAGCTTTAGCAAGGAATTATTGGTCTTATCAGGCTAGATGGTATGAAAAATCGTATGAGAGAACAAACCTGATACTTTAATTCAAAAATTATTTTTATTATTTTTTTTAATCTAAGATTCTGATGCTTATATTTTGCAGTTTAAGTTAATATTCTATATGAATTTCAACAAGAATAAATAAAAACTATTATTATTACAAAAAAAAATAGTAAAAATAATTATTAGACATAAAAAATAATGGAAAAAATTAATAAAACAACTGTATGCTTCTTGGTATAACTTTCATGAAATAGCCTCTGTTAACTTCATTTATATAAATCTGATATAGATTAAGGAAAATAAAATTCGACTCATTCCAGTATAGAAATAAAATTCAAATCACTTATGAATTGGAACTAAATTAAATTCACATGGGAATTAAAAGCAAGTCGAATTGAAAGTGAAACAAAATTCAATTCACACAGGAATTGAAGCCATCTTATAATGATAATAGCATATTATTATCCACTCTTAACGTCTGTTCCTCCTAGTTTTTATAATTTAGGTACAAGCAGAATATACATGAAAAAAAGTTCAATATGATCATTCTTAGAAGTTAAAATTTTGATAGTTATAACCAAACCTTTATGATAGGCAGTGTATGAAGAAATATTTTTTATTGGAACATGATGATGTCTTCTGATTTGTTTCTCTTCTTGAGACAAAGTAATTCTATTGTTCTTGCTCCTAAGTGGTTTAGTCTTGAATCTTCCTTTTCTCAGCTAAAAGAATATTCTTATTATAAGAATTGTTACACCAATTATAACATTGATGTTAGTAAATGCTAAAAAACATTAACTGTAACCTATTAGAAATAATAATAATAATATTCTTTATTTATTCTGGGAATGATCCCTTTAGAATAATTTACAGGTGTCAAAATTAGGCTTTAGTCTTAGAGTAAATTACAAAATAGAGATGAAATTACAAGATGTCGTACAATAAAATAATACAGTGAATTTAAAAATATACAATTAAACAACCATAGTTAACATAATATATAAAATAATGATAAAACAAATAAAATGAAACCACTTGTCATATCATAAAACATAAGACGACTTCTGATAGTAAATAAAAGGAGAAAAAAAAATTATAAAAAATCAAATACAATTAAACTAAAAAGTAATAAATGAACAGATATAATTTCTGCTAGTGTACATATTTACAATTATAAACAAAGATCTAAGACATAAAATACAGAAAATATATAAAGCTTTTTTGAAACTTTCAATTGTTATTCTTCCGGAATTGGGTGGACAGAAGATAGTCAAAGATATGGGATTTGAAGATTGGAAGGGTGTTAGAACTTCAAATAAAGGAGGGAATAGAATTCCATAGGGAAGAGGAACGGATGAGGAAAGATCTACCAAAGGCTGCAGTTCGATGGGCAGTTACATATAAGTCTGAGGGCCATGAGCAGGTTTGCAGGAATGCACCGAGGACTTAAATTGAAGGATATCTGAGATGTATGATGGACGGCGGAATTGGATAACTTAATAGAGAAAGGAAGCTAGGAAATATTTATGACAGAAGGAGGGGTAAAGCCACTTCAACTCTTCATAAAATCGGGTGATAGAGGTGTCCCTGGGGATCCCAAAGATGAATCATACAAAGCAATTATTTAACCGTTTTAATTTTACTTCGAGATCCCCAGAGACACCCCCGTAAAACACACAGGAATAGTCAAATTGGAGGAATATTAAGGAAGTAACCAGGAGCCTGCGGGTTTCAAAAGGAAGTAGGTGACGAAGATAATTTAAACGCTTCAGGGTGGAAAAGGTACGACGGGAAATATCGGAGACGTGGTTTTTCCAGGAGAGAGTTTGGTCTATAGTGACACCAAGGTTTTTAACATATGGATGGAATTGTATTGGATTGTTGTTTAGGAATAAGGTTGGAATAAGAGGAATAGTTTTCAGGTGATTGGATCCTATTACGATTGCCTTAGTCTTCTCTGCATTCAACTTACGTTTGTTTTCTTGTGCCCATTGGCTAATTCTATTCAAGTCTTCTTGGATCTTCTCCGTAGCAACTAATAGGTCAAAAGGTGGGAAGGGAAGGTAAATTTGTAAATCATCTGCGTACAGATGGTATTGAGAATGTTGAATAAGGATGGGAAGGTTATTGATGTAGATAGTGAAAAGGGTAGGGGATAGCGATGAACCCTGAGGGACGCCATAGGTGAGGGGTCGAGTCATTGATGGAGGTTTATCAGGAACCACTACATACTGGGAGCGATCTGATAGGAAGGATTGAAACCAGCGCAAAGCACTGTTGGATAGAGGAAGATTTCGTGGTTGGGTAAGAAGGATGTGGTCAACCATATCAAATGCTTTGGAGAAATCCAGGAGGATGAGGATAGTTAGGTTTTGGTGTTCCATGGCAGTTTGGAGGTCGTGGGTTATTTTAAGCAGAGCGGATTGTGTTGAATTGAAATAGGGCGGAAGTTATTAGGTGAAGAAGGATTTGAGATTTTATTAAATGGTCGAACTAAAGCGGTTTTCCAATGAGAAGGAAATGTGGCATTTTGCAAGGAAAAATTGTATATATGATAGAGAACAGGAATAAGAACTGGGAGACAGGATTTAATCAATTTAACAGGAATGTTGTCCGGTCCATGATCGTTGGTATGAATCTTAGAATGGTGGATAGTAGTTCTTCGTATGATAAGTGGGAAAAAAAGAAGTATTCAGGATTGAAGGTGTTAAGGTGTTATTTAGAGTTTCAGGAAAGGTTGATGGGTCAGTAGCATGGCATGTGAAATGGTTGCTGAGATCGTCAGGTGTTATTGGAAGAGAGCTGAGAATATTGGATTAAGATAAGGATAAATTTTGTAGTATTTTCCACTTGAATTTGGGATTAGGAGCATTGGAGAGTGCGTAATGAATGTGAAGGGATTTAGCACGTCGAACTGCTAATTGGGTTGCATTGCGGAGAAGTTTAAAATGTGTATAATCTGCAGCAGACAGACGGGTCTGAAGAAAGCTTCTTGCTGCTTCTCTTTGTTTTATCATTTCCTTTGTTTCCGGAGTAAGCAAAGGTGCAGTTGGACGGCATCAGGTTTGGATTTTGAGAGGAGCATGAATGTCTAATATAGATTGCAGATGTGAAGTGAGAGTGGAGACCATAGGGTCAATGGAGTTATAAGAGAGTATATTGTCCCACTGGACGGAATAAAGGTCAGGTTGAAGGGATTGATAGGAAAGGAAGTCCAGATTATGGTATGATATGATTTTGGGAGTAAAACATTTGACTGGTAGGTCCTACAATATTTGAATCAGATTTTGAGATGAGAGGAAGGGAACGGGGTGCTGGGAAGAGGAAAGAATTTTTAGAGAAGAGTCACAGATAAAAAGTTCTAACCAGGTGTCCGAGGATTGTGTGTAATGAGTAGGAGAATAAGGAACGAGGTACAGATTGAGGGAAAATATTACATCAATAAGAAAGGATTTATCAGTGGATTGAGAGAGCATCCATGTTAAAATCACCAGTGATGATAACATTGGAATAAGTGGAAACAAATTGGACAAGAGAGGATTCAAAGGTGTGATCGAGTGAAACTCGGGGAGGTCGATAAACGATAGCAAATTACTGGGGAGAGGATATGCTTAAAATTTCAACAAATATGTATTCTGCATGAGGAATGATAGGAGAAGGGGAGCAAAGTAGGATTTTGACCATGAGACTAACATGAACATACAACCCAACACCTCCTCCAGTGCGATCAGATCTGTCGTGGCGAAAGAAAGTGTAATTGGGAATAGATACTTGAGAGGAAGGAATAAAGGGTTTAAGCCAGGTTTCGGATACTGCTATTATGTGGTAAAAATTATCTAAGAAGTACTGTTTAAATTCATCGAAGTGGGCAATAAGGGATTGTGCATTAACGTGACAGGAACTGAGTACATTAAGCATAACTGTGGTGTGGTAAATGGAAAAGTAAGAAAAAGGAAAAAGGTTGAGGAATAGAAAATAACATTTTATATACTGTTACGATTATATAGAATAGAACAAACATAAGAAATTGAAGGGAATTTATGGCGCGAGTTATTTGAAAAAAATAGTCAATAAAGATTGAGTAATAAAAAATTTAAAAAAGAGGAGATATAAATAGAGAAAATTCTATAAGTGCTATAATTGAAATGTTGAAAAAAATGAAAATAAATTTAAATAAAATATCTTCTATACAAAAAAAAAAATAAAATGAAAACAATATTGTGGTGGCTAGAATACCGAGTTCAACTGAAGACGTCTAAGTTGCTGGTCTTGCTTATGGTGACTGCTGGGTAGTCATCGGACTGCCTGCACCTGACCCTACCTCCGCTGAACCAGACGTACTTGATTTTCACCACTTTCTGCTTCTGCCTGGCTAACCAGTAGAGGTGCTTGTTGGCGGGCATCATTCCAGCCTAAATGGCGTGTGGAGAAATCCCTCTTAGCTCTTCTTTGCTGCACCAGCTCATATCTTAATGTTTGACGGATGAATCTCACTATAATAGAGCCCGGGCCTCCTTCCTGTTTAGATATGAGCCGTACCGCGTGGTCCAGATCGTCCGGACACAGTTTCACGCCCAGGCCTGCACCAATACTGAGAATCGTTCCGATCACGGTCTCTCCCTGCTTCTCCGGGATGCCTCTAATTTCTAAAGTGTTTTTTAAATTATTTTGCTCCGCCTGATTAAGTCTGGCTTCTAGGCCCAATAATTTAACTTTGAAGTTTTTGTTTTCGACGGATAATTCCTCCACTTTATTTTTCTGTTGCTCCAGGAGGGCCTCAATTTTCTGTAGTCTTTCCATGTTTTCAAAGGATAGCTCTGCCAGCTTTTGAAGAGAGTCTTTTATGTCTTTCAGCTCTTCAATTCCCTGAAGCTTAGCCTTCATTTCTTTAACCTCTTCGATTAGGCCCTTTAAGAGATGAATCATTGAGCTGGATTCATTGTCTTTTAATGTGCTGGACCCAAATTCGTATTCTGCACAAATTCATTTTTTAATAATATCTGGTTCTGAGCTTTCAACTTTGATGCATTTAATATGATATATATATGTCGACAGTTGGTACATTGAATTGGTACATGGAAATAGTGCATAACAACAAGAAATAACTCACTAATTACTCAAGAAATAACCAATGTAATTAGTAAAGAAAATAAAAAAATAAGTTAAAAAAAAACAAAATAAGGTACAGTCAGGAGATGGAACTGATACCAGTGATGGAATATTTAAAAACAAGAAAGATGCTAATCAGATCTCTTTAGTGATTTGATATGAACTAAAGCTTTGCTGTTTAAATGGACAATATTAACATATGGAATTGTTAACATTAGGTCATATAACAAATTCTATGATCATAGGATCAATTTCTCTGAAATATTCATGAGAGTTCCCTTAACCATTTTTACTTTTTAGATGTTTTAAATGTATCCATAGATAAAAAAATTGAACCCACCACAAAAACTGATAAGTTGCTCACAGTACCTCTTCTCATAGTAAAGATAATTTGAAAACAGAATTGTTTTTTAAGAAAATTATAAAAGGAAGATGATCCAGGTGCAGTCAAAACAACTCAAATAGTAATTAAACTATTTATTGTGAGCCAACATTTTGCCCCACTTTGTAGGGCTTCATCAGGGCTAATAAAACATACTAACAACTAAAATAATATAACAAAGTAAGAGGAAAAAGTATTTATTTCTTTCTTTAGCCCTGCAAAGCGGGATGAAATGTTAGCTCATAATAAATAGTTTAATTATTATTTGACTACAACTTGCCCATCTTCCTTTTTTATGTTACACACAGCCAATCAACAAACTTTCAGAATGTTGTTTAATTTTTTAATCTGACCTTTAAACTTAAAGTCAATTTTTATCATATTAGAATTATATATTTGTTTCTTTATGTGGCAACCCATTTTCAAACAGAGTTAGCCATTATAATACCAAGTACTGTTACCATTACCATTACTGTTGTTTTACAAGCCTAAAAATTATATTTATTGAACTACAAAATTATAATCCATTTCTCTTTCACTAGTGATGTAAACTATCAATGATACCAAAAATACATTTGCTGAAAATCACCCATTGAACTAGAAAAATGTGCAAACATTTGCAAACAATGTGATGAAATATCCAACTCCCTTGTTAATATTGGATGCAGACCCATTTGTATAAATGTGCAGCCATTGCTCATGAATAGTTTTTAGTGGACCAACTCTAAGCACAGGTTCAAAACAATCCTTCTTGGTCTGGCACCATTCAAGTGTTAGTCACCCATAGACGGCAGCAGTTTCATGCTTTGTTATGTAAGAGATGGTTTCCTCGGTTGGTGAAGCATATTCTCTGCTTTTGATAGAAAGTTGCAGGGGGACTTTAGTATTTCATTTGCTTGACGATAAGCCAAACAGTGATTCTCTCATCCTAAAATTTGGGGACCATATTTTAATATGTTTAAGCCTAAGGAATATACAACAACAAGCAGACTAACTAAAAGCAAAAAGCAACTTATATTGGACTGCGAGAGGGGTATAAATTAATAAATAGCCTATTTTCTGTGGCATAGGAAAAAAAAAATTTCTCAATGGAGATTGAAAAGCAAATTTGTAGCAATGTAACAGCTCATTTATACCTTATACATTATACTTAAAATAAGGACAGTATTGTTACATATAATTAAATATTAAAGCATAAGACATAAAACCATAAAAATAAACATTAATATTAATGATAAAATCGGGTACATTTTGGGTAGACAGATGGTTTTTCCATTTGCAAGCCATAGCAACAACATTAGCGGCAGTTTTTGCACTATTTATTGGTTGGAAGTCATCATCTGAAAAATCATCGGTTTCATCGCCAACAGGCATTCTGCTGATGCTTTCAAAGAGACAAAGACCTGTGTTGCATACAGGAAGGCCCAAGAGGTCAAAAAGATCATGCAGCATCGGCTTCTTAACAGCAGGGTCGATATCACAATCAGTCCCCAAGGCTGGGCTCAAATTTACCTGAGAACAGAAATATGTTTCTATTTTTAATGTGACAAATATATTTAATTAGTACACATTAAATTTTATAATTTTTTTTGTGGAATGTCATGCTTTATTATATCAATCAAAGCACCCCTGACTGAATAATTAAACCCACATATACTATATGGAACCAACCAACATTTTTGCGATTTTGGGTATTATAATCTATTCAATATATATTGGTATTATATATACCGATAATTTGTTCAAGAATTTTCATTTCAAATTGTACATCTATCTGCACTGCTATTGGATGTGCTCTACACCACATTTAGATGTAGAATTGGGTTTTTGATGAAAATGAGAAAGTTACTGATATTGCCTATAAAACAAAAAAAAGAAAAGAAATTCCCAATACCCAGCATTTATCTTTGCATTTTCAAATCTCATAGAATTAATACATAAAAAAAAAATTAAGTTTACAAATACCATTGGTGGGCCCCATCACCATCTAATATCACATAATATAACCCTATTTATAAACCTCAAAACCTCAACATCCACTTTCATGTTTTAAAATGAAATCCAGTTTCCGAGATAAACAAAATCCCAGCACACAATATATCTTAACTATAATTTCAAATAGGGGCATTGAAAAAAAAAAAAAACAGACTTTTCATATTGGAGTTTCCAGAATTATAGATTTTCTCAAAGTTTAAGATCCTTTAGGACAGTTGATTTATTATGTACATTCATCCCTGGTCATGTTTAAATTAAGGATCCAATAAATTTAAATGAGCTATGAAACAACAAGTAGTCTAATTTAGTTCAAGCAAGTTACCGAAATTAAAATTTCAAGTGATAAAACAAAAAATTCAGCCTGACTGTAATAAAAACATTTAATACTCCCTGTGCTACAATTAAAATTCAGATATCTCAATTTAAGCAAATCTACATTCTCTGAACAATTGCAATACCATACTTTTTAATATCATTGGGCCGGCAGAAACAAATTTTTGTTGTTGCATAAAAGTATAAGCTTAACCACTTCTGCAATAGCAAAGCAGTTATCACTAAGGTGAGCGAAAAAAGAGCTATCATCATTTTTGGAAATTTCATTCTCAGCTTTATAATGAAATGAAAGAAGATTGAACATGGAATCATGATATCATTCTTGGAGAATATTGAGATTTGGCCGATATAACTGATAACATTATTATTATAATTTTTTTAAAGGAAAAAAATCTGAAAATTTAATATATTTATATTTTTATATCATAAATATAAACTTTGATTTTATTGATATATATTATTATTTAATGATCAAACAAACATAATCAGTTATATACCTTTTTTTGTTATTACTCTTTACTATATTGAAAGTAAAACTTCATAATACTTAAACATTAAATCAAATAATGCTTGATTATTAATCACAATTAAAGTAATTAATCACATTCTAGATCAAAATGATATAGCCATGCACTACTTACTAATGATATGTGTACTCACTGCTAACAAACACAAAAATTGGAAAATGCTATATAAAATTAAAAGCCTGTAAAAATAATATCAAAATCAAAATATGCAAATGTGGTAAGCCTCATGAGAATGATTCATATGAAAAACAATAATTTTTCCATGAATTTATTATGGATATTTAATTAAATATACAATACGATTCCACAAATGAATTTCAGAGCTGATTTTAAAAACAATTAATTACCTCAAGAAGCCATGGTTTCAAATCCTGGTCTAAGAGAATATCAAAACCATAAAATTCAAAACAGTTTTTTGATGTAGGTATTCCCCCAATCTGGCTAGCTATAGTCAGAACAATGAGGGATGCTATGCGTTGCCACACCAGCCAATCGTCAATTCCATTCTGATTCAAGTAGTGTCTCAGCTGTCTAAGTGTCCATTTACAGCCTGTAGGTTGGTTTACATTGTAACAATGATTTTAATATTTACACTGTAGTTAACTAAAATATAATGTTTGAAGATTCCACTAGAGCTAACTTAAGGTATCTTTTTCAGTTACAAAATAAAAAAATTTTTTTTTAATTTTACATAAGATCATGATGTACTAACAGAAAAAAATAACTTGGAGAATAGGTTTAAAAGTAAGGATAAAGTATTACAGAAAATTTACTTATTAAAATTAATTAAACACTTTAATAAAAACACAAACCCATTTCAATATTATACTAAAGTATATTTATTTTAGAACATTAACCTAATCATTTCAATGGTAGGAATAAGCCAGTTTGCAAGTTGAAGGAATGAGAATAGAAAGTGGAAAGAGGGGATCTAAACAGGTAAGCTTACTTTGAGATCTTATCTTATAAACTTCTAAGCTGAATTTTCATTTATTTTTGGTTTGAAATCAACTTCAGGAATGATTTCATAAAAAAAATAATTAGGAATGTATTTGTATTGGTATTGGTATCTGGTAGGAGGAAATAGTCCTGTAAGTAGGGCATAGTGGTCCTTTTTGACAACCCCTAGCAGCTATCAGAGTTGCAGTCATTTACTAAGGTGGGAGGGTCAAGATTCATTTCTCAGGACCTCCTAGAAATTAATTGCTCCAGGTGGGAATCAAACCCACAACTTTCTGAGCCGGGTGCTCAGAGATCTATGCCACAATCCACATGGCCGTCATATTCCTAATTAGGAGTGTAACCGCAGAATTATATATTAATGTCCTATTAATTATAGATGTAGAAGTAAGTTTCTCCTAAAACCAGCTTAAGGGGCTTAAGATAATTAGAAGCAAATGTAGTTCTTTAAGAGCCACATGGAGCATTAAGAATGGCTCTCATTGAATGTTTAAATTTTTTTGTTTATTTTTTTTTTAATATATAATATCAGTGGCATCTTTAGTTTGAAGTGTGTTCTGAGAAAAGAAAACAGAAACATTATTAAAAATATGAAACCATTATCATTTGGGTAATCTGAGATAAAGGTAAGATGTTCCTGATGGTGGTTAATAAAGATACTCAAAATAGTTAAAAAATGTTTTAAAGTATTTCAAACTCTTGGCAGTAATAATAATTTGTTTCATCGCTCAGGATGTAATAATTACAGACAGATATATTGGCCATGATTTCAATAATTAAATTTAATATAAAAAAAAAAAAAAATCCAAAAAATCGTTAAGGATGTATGGAGTACCATGAATTTTTTTTTTTACAAGAATTACTCACCAGCACCAACTTTATCCTTCATTTCCAGGTAACCAGGACCCTGTTTGTTAATAGCACAGTTTGTAAGGTGAGCATACTTGTTGGTAATATCCTTCATGGAGAATTTGTTTGTACTGAACCTGGCAAGACCTTCACGGTAGACATAAACAGTCAGAGGCTGAAAGCAGGGAACGCAGACATAGATCCGAAGATCAAACTTGTAGCCACCAATTAAAAGAGGATTATTTATATATCTTTGTACTACAGAGTTTGTATCATAAGTGAGTTCACTTACATTCTGAAAAAAAATATCTATATTGATTAAAAAAAAAAATTATCTTTTTCATATTTTTTGGATAAAGAAGTCTAAATTTAACTGTAATTATTTTCTTAACATGAAAAAGTGCCATTGGCAAATTATTTAATTCATCATTGTCACTAAATGCTCTATTCAATTGGATTTTCGATTGAAGAAAGTTATTTTAAATAATAATAAACTGGGTAAAAAGATTAATATTAGGTACTTACAACACCAGATTATGGAATTTAAGAAAAGTTGGAAGCTGACATTGTTGAAAGATATTGTAGGACATGAGACATACGTGATCTCAGTATTGCTCAGGATTCTGAAGAACAGTATTCCCTACACTCAAGAGTAACTATTGGGAATTTTCAATTATTGCTTGGATAAAATACATTGAACATTCATCTAAGGTGGAAGAACATCAAATTGGGAACCTATCTCAAATCAGAATCAAAAAAAGAGATTGAGCAATATGTCAACAAGATGCGAAGATGATGTGAAGAGTAAGATAAGAATATGGATAAGGATGGTGACAAATAGTATTTGAGCCATCCCTCTCATCATATCAATATGGATTAACAGGTCAAAAGCTATCATCAAGTAAAGAGGTAAAAGACCTAGATATAACGAAAATTCTGAACCGACATTGTATCCAACTCAAGAATTTTTAGGTGATGTATAACCTTATTGTTTACTAATACCTGCTAGTAAGCTATAAATTATGACATTACTTCAATAATAAATTTTACACTACAAAAATTGCAACAACTTCTGTAGCCAAAAGTAATGTTTATAAATTCTTCTATTCTTTAAAGATATAGAACAGTTTAATATTAAAAGGTTCTAGCATAAAAATGTATCAAGTCTATTCAGCTGAAAAAAAAAACTGTTAAATTTATCAAGACTTATCTATTTGTGACTAACTGTTAATTTTTTTGCTTCTATTTTGACAAAAAGTTAGGAACTATATTTTCTCTATAGAAGAATACATGGAATTGGGATCATCTGGTGGTTTCTTCTTTGTTGGCCTTCCCTCTGTAAAATGTATTGTTGAGTCATAGCTTAAGAATATTTTTGCTTGTGGCTAATTTGTATGACAGCACACTGTACCCTGAACAATGATATTCCCCTTCCTTGACTCTGGCCGACAGGTTTACAAATCCACACCAAGTTGTTATTGCTATCAGTTTGTAGCTTAATTCTGCTGCAATGCTCAACCAATTTGGAGTAGTCCAAAGGTAGAATAAAGGCTTCAGGACTGTGTACAGAAAAAAAAAAACATTCAATAGATAAATAGTAGTAAATATATATAAAAATATATTTAGCAATCACAAAAATATTAATTGAATCTTGAAAATAATAAAGATTTTTCTTCCACTTAATTATTACCTTCTTCAGGACATTTGTTGTTGATATAAAGTTCAATTTAAAGAAAAAAACTAATTCCAGGAGCCTTCGGTTCTTATGTAACTGTTTATTTATAAAAACAAAAAAAATAGTAATACAATTAATAATAATAGAATAGAACAACTATTTCCTAAGTCAATTCTAGCAGGAAAATGTTTTATGTCGTAATAAGAAAGAACATGTTAACTGGAGCTCACCCAGTTATGCACTGCACTGCTTAAGTTATACAGCACTGCCAAGATTGTTAATCTATTTTAAGTTCTACTCAATATACGTTTTTCCATTTTACAATATAAGTTTTTTTCAGCTAAAATTGACCAGCGTTTCCCCTCCCCCTCACCAGTTCCGTTTCTTCTTTTCTCACGTCCCGAAATCAATTTACTCACGTATAATATTTTTTTTCTTGAGTCGTAGACCTTCAAGAAGTTTCACTTCAAAAATAAACTGTTTGCTATCGGTCTGCCTTTCATTCCCTTGTAATAAATTTTGATTAGGCCGTTCTAGCTGAGAGAGTTGAGGCGTCATCTTCGCAGCCACATAAATACAATAGCGCTGGACCGATTCCGACCGGGACGGGATAACTATTATTTCTTGGTTTATCCACAGAATGAAATCTCAATACTCCCACTCTGGTTAGAATAGGTTGGTTACTTACAGAATAAGTACCTTCCTCCCTCTTCGGGACCTAAGGTTCGTAGATTCTGATACATATTGTATGCAGAATTGTGCTTTGCGCTATTTGTGCACGTTATGGATTTGTGCCATGTGAAAATCTGATGAATGGACAACGCCTTTATCATGGTGCCCCCTTCCATGTAATACTTTTGTCATGTAACGCTAGCCTTACATTCAGCTGTTCGGGTAATATTTAGTTCAGATGGGTTCAGTTAATAAAATAATTTAGTCTTATCCCAACAGGATTCCAAATTGCTTGACAATCAATTGTATTTAGTTTTTTTTTTTTTTATTTCTACGTGAATAGGTGTACAGCTGTTCATTTTAATGGACTTGAATGTAACTTTAAGTTCATAGAAGGGTTTTTAAATGTATTCTTTATCTCAAGTGACAGTTGATAACATAAATAAAAATCATAGGTAACGTTATAATCGCATCAAAACGAAGGTAAACCCGGTAAGTAATTAATGATAGGTTGTATTTATTTTCCCTCACTTTTAATGAGTAACCAATTTTATGGCATCTGGCAGGGTGCATGTGAATACTCAATAGTGTAGCAAGAGGGCTTTGTCTATAGCAATTTGAATAGCGGTTATGGTATTTTGATTCAGGTAAATTGCTATGGTTACCAACGTTGGCTTGAAGGTACCAACAGGCACCCCGTCCAAGTTTAGCAGCCATTTTCCTTAGCTGAACGTGTTTTGTGTAAACCGAGGCGCGAGCCACCTTTCCTAGCGGTACAGCCTCAATTTTTTCATCTCTTCTTTATGTTCGGACAAACTTTTTGATATCACTTATTTTTACGACTGGCACCTATCGCTGCTGTTTCATTTTTTCTTTTTTTTTTTTTATTGACATTTATGCCATACTATTAAAACTTTATTTCATATACTTAATTTCCACACCACCTCTGGCCAAACTAAAAATACAGCCAATTTCGCCGGTAGATATTGGGTAGATAGCCTACAGTTGTTTTTAATTCCAAACAACATGCTATTGGACAAAATAGGCAAATAAGTGGAAAGAAATGTTCTGTCAAATGAAAAACATTGATTGTTATTATGGTAAAAAAAAATATTGGTTTTCCTATCAAACGTCCAACAAAAAAGTTCTAATACGTTTACTTGGTGCAATTTAATAAACATATTAGCATAATGAAATTTTTGTGAAAATTACAGCCATAATGTCAACTGAATGGCTCAAATGGACTTAGCAAGAAGGGAAAACCTCGTCTGTCATCTGGGCAACTCATTTTGTCATTAATATTATATTTTCATTAGAATTTGTATTAGGATATCGAATGTGGATTAGTAGATTTAATGTACCTCAGTAATGTATTTTGTTCTCAGAAGTATTTTGTGCCTTGTATAAACAATAAGTATTTAGTTTATGACTCAGGCTAAATACGTTATTTGGCTTGCACAAGTTCAATTTTTCACTATCAATTCATTGAATTATAGATTCAAACATCTCCAATTGGTCGTCTGTCCTTTTGTAGATGACTTGAACTTTTCGTCGTTCAACTACATTTTTACTTTTCACAGTCAGAATTATAATATTCATCAGGTGTAAGAGCATTCGTTAAATCACTAAATCCCCTTTTCTTTCCGGGTTTCTTCTTCTTTTGAGTACCAGTTTCTGGGTCACCATTTATTGCTTTTCATCTCTGTAACCTTTCTCCAATCTCACTAGGTTTCTCTTTTTGCTTCTCCTGTCTTGATGATTTCCTTGCACAATTTCTGTCTTTTCCTTTTATATAGAATCTTCTGTACCTCTTAATGATCCTTCAAGTCTGCTAGGATACTTCTTTATCTGTATATTTTCTTTTGTTTCAAATCTCAAATTGTTTCGGTCTCCTGCATCAGCTTGTTCTTCCAGTTCTCTTTCAGCTTTAGATAAATTTTCACCATCCTCTTCTATTTTACTTTTATTTCCATCAATGGGTCACCGCTTTCATCATCAGAACCTGAATCAAGATTAGACTCATTTTTAAATTTTCTTTTAGTAATTTTATGTTTTTCAACATAAGCTAATTGTTCAGACTCTTAGTATTCACCATTGGAATTCTTCACTAACACCAACTATATAGTCTTTAACAAACAGATGTTTCAGTGTCTTTTTTTATTTCTGTTTTAGTTTCTGGTACATTAGTAACATAAGCTTTCGCATGTAAATCAATCTTCAAGTTCACTACATTAAATCCCTTAGATCTTTTTCCAACAATCACGGTATCATTCTTTACAATTTTCACTTTGGTTTTAGCAAAAGTCACCTATCCACCATTCTGTGTTATTCTATCCACAGTCAACAAATTTCTACTGAGATCTGGTAAGTACATCACATCTTTCAGTTGACACTTGTCACTTTTTACACAACCAACCATTTTGGCTGTCATGGATGCACAGTTTTTAGTCAGATCTACCTCAGCATCAATATGTTGTGTCTGCGATAATACATTTATATTGTTTGAACATTTGAATCTAAGACCCATTCAGTTGATGATTTACTGTACCTTTAGTAAGGAAAAAAGCTGCTGACGTTTTCACTCTATTTTTACGAAAGAAAAAGTCCTTCTCTTGGTTGTTTGTTCTTTTACATATACCGCAGGTTTTTTTCTTGGTTGGGCAGCCTTTACTCAGATGTGCTTCTTTAGACCAAGAAAAAAAATTTCTTGTATCTGGAACAGTTCTCATATTTTTTTTTCATATGTTCTAAATGCAACTGGAATGTCGCGGAATGTTCGCGTATGCCTCATTCTATAATGATAAAAGAGTTAGTCTAATGTAATAGCTGTGTTACGGCGGGTAGTGGTTCAAAAGGAATCTTTGCTAGCCCAACCGTGAATAGTGCTGAAAATAAAATAAATGAACTGCCGAATTTTGCTATTATATTTTAAGTAATTGAACATAATAAACTATTAAAAAAGAAACTTTACCCAACTTAAAACTATTACAAAAATTAAATGAAGGTTGAACAAAAGAGTAAAAAAAAAGTCTTATATCACCGATGATTGATGGGGCCCCGGTTGTGGTTGTTGTCCTGTGTGGATGTTCTCGTGAAGGTAGATCGACAAAAAGACGTACGTCCGCCCGCCTTGTCCTCTTGAAGGATGAGCCGAAGTAGTCTGCCTGCCTTGGCTAAAATGATGAAGACGACGGAGATATCCAGAATACTGGCAACTACGAGTGCGTAATGAGGAGACAATGGAGACGATATGTATGTGCACACCGTGAAGTCAATAAATCATCTGTCTGTTTGCAGTATAAAAAACAACAGAGAGTGGATTTGTTTGGTTTTTTATATGATCTGTTATATAATCGATTACCGATCATATGTTGACCGAAACAAACTGAAAAAAATCACTAGAACAAAAAAAGCTTGTGAATATCAACGTTTATTGCTTTCTTTGTTTACCAAGCAGTTGTACAAATCCTGGATTTGGGGCAACTCACAGATCTGTAGATCCCGTATTATTATTTGTTTAGAAAATATTAGCTGGTAGATAAAACTAAATTAACTGTAGTTGTTATGCATACAATTTTAAGTTAACAATGGTACATTAATAAATGACAGATTGTTTTACTTGCTTAATTGTATTTACTGTGGCTAGATTAACTATAGTTATTATAGATACAGTTTTTATTTAATAATTAACCATTAATGATTAAAAATTGTATCCATAGCAACTGCAGTTAATTTAGTTATAATTCTAGCCATCAGCTGAATTTTGCCCAACTCTGTTGTCAATAATATTTACTTTATATATTGTATTTTACCTGCAGGTAGGTGTAGTAACTTATTGATCTCAAGTTCCTGGACAAAGCACTTCTATCAGATCTGCTGTAATGGTTTCTAGGCCGCCACATACCATCCCATACAGCAGTGGCCGTAAAAAGTATGAGGAAAGAGATAGACAACTTGCAAGGGTAAAGTTCTCCAAGTCTTAGTAATGCCATATCACTCAAGTCTTAGTAGCAAAAGTATAGATGATTAATTTTTGGTTATATGCTTAAACTCAATTATTTACTTCAATGAACTATTCACCAAAACCTAACTATTCTCATCCTCCTAGACTTCTCCAAAGCATTCTACACGGTTGACTACGACATCCTTCTTACTAAACTGCGAAATCTTCCTCTATCCAATAGTGCTTTGCGCTGGTTTCAATCCTTCCTTTCTAATCGTTTCCAGTACGTAGTGGTTCCAGATAAACCTCCATCAATGACTCAACCCCTCACCTGTGGTGTCCCTTAGGGTTCATCGCTATCCTCCGCCCTTTTTCCTGTCTACATCAATAACCTTCACCTCCTTATTCAACATTCTCAATACCATTTGTACGCAGATCATTTCCAAATTTACCTTTCCTTCTCACCTTCTGACCTATTAGTTACCACGGAGAAGCTTCAAGAAGACTTGAATCGAATTAGTCACTGGGCAAAAGAAAACAAGCTTAAGTTGAATGCAGAGAAGACTAAGGCAGTTGTAATAGGATCCAATCACCTCCTGAAAACTATTCCTCATATCCCAACCTTATAACTAAACAACAATCCAATACAATTCCATTCATAGGTCAAAAAACTTGGTGTCATTATAGATCAAATTCTCTCTTGGAAAAACACATCTCTCTCTCCTTCTCCACCCTAAAGCGTTTAAAATGATCTACGTTACCTACTTCATTTTGAAACCGTAGGCTCCTGGTTACTTCCTTAATATTATCCCACTTTGACTATTATTGTGTGATTTACGGGGGTGTCTCTGGGGATCTTGAAGCAAAAATAAACCGGTTGATTAATTGCTTATTACTTTCCATCTTTGGGGTCTCCAGGGACGCCTCTATCACCCGATTTTATGAAGAGTTGATGTGGCTTTACCCCTCCTTCCGTCGTAAATATTTTCTTGCTTCCTTCCTCTACCAAGTTATCCAATCCCTCTGTCCATTGTACATCTCTGATATTCTTTAGTCTAAATCTTCTGTGCATTCCTGCATTACCCGCTCTCTGCCTTCAGACTTGTATGTAACTGCCCATCGAACCGCAGCCTTTGGTAGATCTTTCCTTATCCCTCCCTCTTCCCAGTGAAATTCCTCCTTCATTCGTTGTTCTAATACCCTTCCAATCTTCAAATCCCGTATCTTCGACTACCTTCTGTCCACCCAATTTCGGTAGAATAACAATTGAATGTTTCAAATAAGGTTTATATATTTTATGTATTTAATGTTTCTGATTTTCGTTTATACTTTTATATATATGTATATTAGCAGAAATTGTACTTTTTCATTTATTATTTTTAGTTTAATTGTAATTGATTATTTATTATCAGAAGTTTATTTTATTTGTTCTAATCTTATTGTATATATTCTGTTAACTCTTTTTGGTCATTTTTATCTTTTCAAATTCATTATTTTATGAAGTATTAGAATTTCATTTTTATTTTCTACTCTACTCTAAAGCTCTTAGGCCTAATTTTGACGCCAATATATTGTTCTAAAGAGATCAATCCCAGTATAAATAAACAATATTATTATTATTCTAGATTCAAAAAGTACTACCATTAACTCATGATATAATAAAATTCATCGTTGGAGATGAGAATTTTGGTGATTCGCAATCTGAAGAAGTTTCGGGAGACGTTGTCGATATCGGCGTGAAGCTAAATAATACAGTAGAAGAGGCGCAATTCGAAATGATAAGAAATACCTGGACTGATCGAAGAGCTGTGCCAGGGAGGGTAATAAATATGGACGACATGTCGGAGATGATAGACGAGAATGAAGAAATTGATGAAGTAAGAGAAGACTCCATACAATATCTAGTAACACCTACTGAGATTTTATCGTCTTCAGAGGAGGAATTTTTAGATGAAGAATCAGAAGAAAATGTATTGGAGGAGCCGTTATACGACATGGAAAGTAGAGCACGAGAATTAACAGAACAAGAAGAAGAATTCAAGAACTATGTTCAAGAATTCTATAATGATATAGATCTTGATGAAGTGAGATACAACGAGTTAAAGAAATTACTGAACAGAGGTGTTAAGAAGGCTCTTTCAGAAGCAATATTGTTTGACGATGAAGACGACGAAGAGTTTCTTCTTGAAGATATTGTAACACTATTGAATGAAGAAGATATAAGTTCTATAGAATCTATCGAAGAAGAAGAAGAATAAATTTATTCTTTATAGAAAGTTCCTTATTTATCCTGTCCATACTCAGCGACGCTTCTCTGCTGAGTCAATAAAAAATCTGGTGCAGTGGGCGCATCACACAAATTCCACTTAACACCCAACTTCCTGTTTAAACTGCGCCTCACTCGTCATAGGGAGGGGGGTACTACTCATTCCTATATGTTAAAATAGGTCTTTTATTCATGTGGTTTTGTTATTTCCATCACCTTCTAGGACTTTATGTGAAATGTTTTTTCAATCTGGAAAAAATATTTTTTGCTCTTACCTCCTTAGGCTAATTATCAAATTCTTCCAAAGTTTATATTTATTCATTTTCAATATAATTAATCCTGCAAACTGACAGGCTCAAATGTAGGTTTAATGAGATTAAAAGTTCTTTATTTAATATCTAACTTATGGCAAACCCACTGCACATGCGATCACAAGGTTCTATCGTTTTAAAACAGACCTTTTATTTATGCGTTTTTCTTAATTTTCCATTAATTATCAAATCCTTTCATAACGTATATTTATCCACATTTCATTAATATTAACAATGGTTAATAATTTCAAACAAACAAGATTAAAAGTACTTTAGAGGAAGCAATTTTGAAAATTTTACATTTAATTAGTTCGAAAAACGTTTCGCTTCTGAGCAGTTCACATACGTACTCCCTGACAGTCACTCACTAAATTTGTTTTCTGCAGTCCTGGTTCAATTTATACACTATTTTTCGATTGCTTGTAAGATATCACGGGTCAATAGAAACCATTATGATAACTATTCAAGCAGTCAGAGCTGGGGCAGCTCCTGGTTAGACTAGAATAGAAGCGAAGATGACGGAGAATCTATTGGACAACGAGGATGCAAAAGCACTGAAAGCAGCGATAGTCTGCCGTGTAAAAATAAACCATAGAATAAAATAATGTCACTTTTGCTTGCCAGTCGTCACCCTTTCCTTTCCTAAGTTTTAGCCGCGGCACTCTACTTGGGCTAAAAAAATATTTTGTGGCACTCAGTATGGAAACCATAGCTCTATAAAACTCAGGTGTTCGAAAAGGGCGGCAAAGGGAAGATTGCCAAGGGAGGAGGTATACGGATGACAGATTGAAAACCCTAATTCAAACAAGAAAGAGGAATTAAAAAATGGATAAAGTAAGATCAAAGGAAGTTATAAAAATTTAGGTTACAAAAATCCTCTGATTTGATGGAAAGTACATTTTCAAACTGAAATAATATATTTTTTTTTATGATAGATGAAAAAAAAAATCACATAAATCAAAAGTGATCTACAATTAACCCTTAAACAATCTCTTCATAATTTATGGGTTAATTAGCTCAGTGTGGCTTAATAATGCTTATTGTTAAAAAAATAAAAATATGCTTAGAACGATTGAGAATGTAGGTAAAAAAAAGAGAATTAAATGCTGGGATGAACTGTGTATTTTTTAAAATATATTTTCAGAAAGATTCAGTTGCTTGCGGCTTACACTTGGCGAAACCGACCTAAGGGTACCACGCTACCCACATTGGGAATCGCTGTTCTAGAATCATGCAATGATTTTTTTTTTTTAACGGCACAAAGATTCTTCCGGACGAGATAACTCGTCCGGAAAGTTATCGTAGGGGCAATAAGTAGTTTTAATACGGATCAATTACAAAAAAAAAAATATTATTCTCGTCGTTTGTACATGAAATTTATGCTTATTTATTATTATTTATTTATTAATTATTTATTGTTAGAGTAAACAGTAGTTACTAACTCAGTACGTATAGTAAGATAGTGCGGAATGACGATACAATATACACATGGCTTAACAAAATAAATAAAAAACTTTATTATAAACAAAATATTTACATCTGTTGTTTAAAAATAGTTAAAAAATAAAGAAGACAAATAACCTAATGACGATATTTGTGTAAGACATTTTTTTTTTTCTATCTGGAGATATATTAAGCTCATAGAAATCAATCGGCCTATTGTTTCCTTTGGAAAATAGAGGTGATCACTCTCCAACTAAAACGGCGCCGCGACATGCATAGTCGATAGGGCGCTCTCAGGGCTTCTACGTAAAAATATATTTCACGACATCCGTTGGCGTTATAGATTTCTTCTAAATGATACATGACAACACATCTTCCTGTGATTGAAATTGCTTCCATAGCCTCTCATATATGGCTATGTTGTTAGCACTTGACATATAGCTTCTAGATCAGGGTTGTCCAACCCATGGCTCACGAGAGCTTATTAGAAAAGCTTAGAGCTTTTATAATTTAATATAATCATTTTTTTTTTTAATTTAGGACTAAAAATGTCATCAATGTTGGGAATCACGTACCTATATTAAAGTGTATTTTCGTCGATGAAGTTTATAAAAACTCAATATAGAAATAAACTTTCTGATTTGTACTTACTTCATCTAACGAAGTTGGCGACAACAGAACTAGAAGTGGATATTAGTTCGTTGGTGGACGCAGCAACTCGACTACAATTTTCACACTAAATATATATTTTGATTTCAATGATTGTATCGATTTGTAAATGATAAAAATACTTTCCTTATTTATGTATAACTAATACTGGACGAACATAAAGAAATATTACTACTTTTTTATTAGTTATTATTATTTATTTTATACCTTACACACTAACCTTAAAGTATATAATTATGGCCTGCAACCTCATTCAAGCTTTAATTTTGGCCCTTTGTAAGTTGGACATCCCTGATCTAGATAATAGAATCTCTGAATAGATTCAGTTTTAAGTACTATCAAACCTAAATAATAAACAATAGCTCGAAAGGCCTCACCTGAAATCATAAATATTTCCATAAGTATTCTTCATCACCTTTAGATATCTGGAAAGGTTGTCCTTTTTGCAGATGCAAGAACCCCGTGGCACATGATTGGTGAACTAAAAGTCAAATTGTTACAAGTGTAATAAGTATCTTGTATCAAGAAACTGATGGTCAAGCCCTCTGAATTCATGCATGCGTTCTAGAAATTTAGATTACGAAAGTCTAATAGTAAAATTCCTTTTAATTTTTGAATTTATTTGAAATTATTGAATAGAGAGAGATAAAACCAATTTATGTTAATTTTTCATGAAGCAATTGGTGTCAGCTTTCCTAGTACAATTTTGTGCTGAACATTAAAATATTGCAAAGCTGCTTTTCTAGAATAGTGGCACAACAACAAACAGTTTAAATATACATTTATTCAAATATTAACGTCAAACGTTATTGAATTCTCCCAATTTTTTGTATATAAGATTTTTGGCTAGTTTTTAATTATAGTATCACCATTCTAGAATAACTAATAACTAATAACTTAAATAACTAATAACGCCGTTTTCAATTTCAAGCGCTTTTTAAATATTACTCGATTTAACTATCTTAAAATTCCGTCTTCCCCTTTTAAACTAATATTTCAAAAGTGATATAGAACTGTCGCTCTCCGGGGATCTCATCTTGTTTACTAATAATTTATCTAATATTAAAACATATGTTCATTGAGCGAGATGGTATATTCGTGGAACTAAAAGAAAGTTTATTTACGAAAATGAAGGATAATGTAGAACTCGTCCTTCCTCAACAGTGGATTTTCGGAGGAATTTGCTGAGAAACCAATGTGTTTCCTTCAGTAAAGGACAGAACAGAATCCACATTGCCAGAGGTAATCGAATGCTAGCAGTGTAGCTGTATCAGATTCATGGATAGGATACAAGAATTAATATAGAATGGGCTACAAACATCAAACTATAAAGAATAAATATCACTTTATTGATCCAAAGATATCAGCGAATACTATAAAAATCAAAAGATATGAGGATCAGTTAAACGTGAAAAAAAAGAAGAGGAACTAATCGGGATTTCAGCAGAATTCATGAACTCAACTTAAAGAAAAAGACAGGTTTTCCCAATTATTGTAGATATAAAAGATTTTTGGTTTTGTTTTCATACACTCGTATTTTTGTATTGTGTTTTAAATAATTTAATTATAAAAACTGGCAAGACTATAATTTACAGGTACCGATACCTGTATCTCTTAAAACTAAATTTATTATATAAATGATATATAAGAAGATGGTCAGGGTTGCGGTCAAAAGTGAAACTTTTGACCACAACCCTGACCATCTTCTTATATATCAATTTTTACGGTCAACTATATATACATATATATTATATGTTGTTTTGTGCTCTACCCATTTTTCAAGATGATCCGGCTTTTAAGAAAAAACATCTTCGCACTAATCAAGTTATATTTTCATTGTAAATTATACAAAATTAAAAAAAAAAATAACGAAAAAAAACAAAAAAATTATATTGAAAAAAAAGATAAAATAAACAGCATACATATTTGCAATGAAAAAGATCATTAATAATTATATTGTTCAGATTCGATACTTAGGACTCCATTTTGACAAGAGACTTACTTGGAATCCACATACAAGACTGAAACTACAAGAAACTGCTCATAGATTTCGATTACTACACCTACTTGACAAACGCTCTAAACTTCCTATTCACTACAAAAAAATTTTAAACACTATGATAATCAGACCAATTTGCACATATGGAATTGAGCTTTGGGGCTCTACCAAACCATCAAATTCCTCCCGCAGCCAATCCTTACAATCCAAAATCCTACGTAAAATCCTTGATGCTCCTTATTACGTTACAAATAAACTCATCCACAAAGACCTTAACATCCCATTCGTTGCAGATTTGGTCCAAAACAGACATGCGTCTTTTCATTCCAAACTCCTTACCCATCCTAACCAATTAGTTCTTAATCTCTCATCCTTAACAATTCCTGATAATCCTCCGAGGCGCCTGAAAAGAAGATGGCCACGGGACCTTCTAATTTAAATCAATGCTTGAAGTACCGCCAATGGATGGTTTCTTCCAAAGATTTTCAAGTGTAAATGAAACATTCCTCATATATACTTATTGGTATAGTGGTCACGTCTTTAGTTCACAATTGTTTCACCAGGCTGAGCTGTAGTTTTTATGATACCACGACAGAGCTTCTTTTTCATTACATTCAGTATCATCATTCCCTTAACTACTTCATTATCCATATTTTTGAAAAGATCACTACTTTGGGCTACTGGAAGGTTTGTTATGTCAAAGAAATAACCACAGGTTATCTAAATAACCCTATAAGGGGTCGAATTTTTGTTTTTTCCACACAAATTATAGAAATTAAGTTGATAGGTATAATAATAAGCGCTATTGGCTTCATTTTGGGTGTGAATCTTGATCTGAAATTTATGCGTAATGGAATTGATATAGTGAAATTTAAATATTGCATACTGATATAGGTTTATCATTAATTGATGTTTTGCTAGTTTGTATAAATTATCAATGTAAAAGATGAAATCAATTTCGTCATCTTTTCCCTTTATTTTGTTTTCTATAAATCTTTGTAGAAAAATATCATCATCATATAAAGTCATACTCCGCTTCGGTTTCGTGCCACACATAGCCAATTACGTCAGCTTAATTCAACTCGAAAATCGTTAAAGTTCAAAACAAGTTCAGGTACAAACATGTCACTGTTTCCAAGTTGTCGCAAAGCAAATTGTATCACTATTCAAAAATATGATTGGATCTGACCTCTTGAAAATAATGAAATGATTAAACTTATGCAGTTGTTGAAGACCGATTGATTAC
This sequence comes from Halyomorpha halys, assembly GCF_000696795.3. Lineage (NCBI taxonomy): Eukaryota > Metazoa > Arthropoda > Insecta > Hemiptera > Pentatomidae > Halyomorpha > Halyomorpha halys. The sequence goes on along the minus strand of NW_027113812.1, from coordinate 140,782 downwards.
AGTTTAATACTTCAGTTCTCCGGTAGAATAGGGAGATGTTCCGTTCTCTATCTTTGGAACACGTTAAGTAAAAGATCCAACAAAAAAAAAGAACAATTTTTTTGAGATGTGACACTATTAAAGCAAAGCAGCGACAAATGGATTTATCATTCAAATCTGAAAGAATTATTTTAATTTAAAAAAACTTGTTAGCTTAATTTTAAATCCAGTTGGTATAAAATAGCTCTTAACGTTATTTGATTGTACTTGAAAACGTTTTGTAGATTTTGAATATGAATCGTTCTTATTATTTTGAGGGTAGCCTTGATTATCTGAATCCTTGACACTACGGATAATAAATGATCTCTACCAATTCCTCAGAATTATATTTAGTGAATTATCTCAATTGATTCCAATCCCTTCACCACAGACCTGCCATCCTCGGAGAGTTCTATATTGGGACAAGCTGAATCCAGAGGTCCTCCACCAAATGTTCCATCGATCTTTGGGAGTGTTTTCTTCAGTGTGCTCCTGCCAGCCTCGTTCCAGACAAACCTGTCAATCATAAAATAATTGTAAAATAAAACGTAACAATATTATTATCCAGTGCTGTTCACAGGTAAAATAATGTTGATATTTGGCTTACACGATAGTTTAATTATTATTAATGATAGTCGGCAATTTTAATTTTTTAAATTATATAAAAGTACAAATAGGAATGCGTCAAATAGAAAGGCCGTGGAATGGTTTAGCATAACATGAATATGTGCTCACGATGAGTGAAGAAATTTGAATTTTAGAATCTTCCTTTAACAAATTTATAATTTTTAAGGATAAATAAAATTATTAAAAATAGTTTTCAATTATAATATGATCCTTTTAAAAGAACAAAGTCAAATATTTTGAAAAATGTAAATAATATATTTTTATTTGAAATTTGATCAATTCTTGTTAGTTTTAAGTGATAAATTGATATGTTGTTATTCTCATGAATAAAAATTTTTGTCAGATATGTTTCATTTTGAATTTAACATTCTAACCTCTGAAAATAAAAGCCTAACCACATTCATACTGAAAATTACGCAGGAACCGTGTCTATTAGTAATCAAGCTACTTGAAACTAGTTAAGTGTACCTTATAGTAATTTATTGTGATACGTAAGTGTACCAATTTTCTTGAAACTTCACAAAATGATTATTTCTCCAAATGCAAGATGGAGGGTTAGGGATCAGGATGACGTTAAGATCGCCAAACAGAAACGTTGAGGCAGATGGTGAATTTACAATAAGCCTTCTTGCTATGGGGACAAATGCGTGTTGTTCCTAAAATAATTATATCATCAGTAATGTCTCATTATAGTAGTTTTAATGGCTCACTAGTAATAATATTATGCAAATCGTCATAAGCCACCATGTTCAGGGGACAGAATGGTGGATTGTGATTGGCTTTAATTACTTTATATGAATAGATATAGAGACTTCTATGTATTCTAAATATATATTACAAACTGATTAAGTGTCTCCATAGAATGCGGATTTTTTTTTCAATTCGACTCCTAGATCAAACTGTCAAACTAGATTATAGATCACACTGTATCCTTATCTCTAACACAGTGGTTATTATATGCTTAAAGCTGAAGAGGGGGGATAGCTAAGACTGCAGGAAAAGGAAGTTGGGGGACACTCTACTTCCACGAATTTAGACTGAATGGAAGTGCAGCTTGAGTGACAGTACTAAGATGCGCTCTTGTTAAAACAATATATGATGGATCCTGAGAATGTGTTTTGGTTGGTCAACAGTAATATTATTTATTTTAATAAACAAGGATATTTATAAATCCATTATTATATGATAACTATATTAATCGGTTTCAAGATATACACTTACAAATAGTGAATTTATTAATCTTCATGCTCAATACTTAGTGGGATAAACACGATATTTTATTCATGAATAACCACTTGATAAGAAAAAAGGTAGGTTCAATTCCTTCCTGTGATTGAGTGTCCTTTACTTTTAAAAACGATATTACCTTTGTATTGACAAAACGTTGTCCATCAGCCCTATTATTAGACCACTGCAGCAGATTGAGGAGGTATATAAGGAACATATGGATTAATGACAGTTGCTGTAGTAGAATGATTGGCCGCCAGAGTGGGCTATTGTTCACCTCACCTCCCGCCATTGTGGTCCTCTGCGTCAAAGGGTCTTTTGATTTTTACATTTATTTTCATGCTCCCCATTCACATGGCACGTACCCAATTACCTTGATTCCTTTTATCAGCCCGTTTTGCTCAAAGGTCAATGCTAAGTTAAATGAATATTCTGTAGTGATTGATGCCTTCTACATCGTCAATGAAGTCTAAATAGCATTTTTAAATATTTTTACAACTTTAAGGGTTTTCTTACAGGTACTTTTTAAAATTCAGCTACAAATAAAACAGTGAGTGTGTCGGGTTTCTTTTTTACAAAAAGGTGCTTATAATAATGAAAAATGAATGCACTCCACATTACATTCAATGAGAACATGAAGGAACTTGAAACTGACCATACCAAGATTTCTGTAGTATCTACTCTTCTTTTTCCCTTGAGGTTTTTTTCATTGTTTCCTTTTCTTGTCAAGCTACAAGCACAGATTTGCCTTACAGTTATTTGAAACATTAATTATCATAAACTGTTGTTGCGGAACATAATATATATATAAAAGGTAATCGATGTACGACATGTCACAATCTCACAAGAGATCATAACACAAAAATAAAGGCAATCATTGCACACCGGACCCGCCCCGCTAAGACCCCCGGGGAGCGACGGTCCTACATCACTTTTGAAATATTAACTTAAAACATTTAAAAAGCGCCTGAAATTGAAAAACGGCATGCAAAAACTATTCGTTTTCTTGTCAAGATACAAGCACAGATTTACCCTACAATTATTTGAAACAATAATTATCATAAACGGTTATAAAAAAGTTGTTTTTTTTCTTACCTCCTTTATTGTAAATATAGACAGAGAAATACTTTATTTATCTATGCTGCCTAAATACATTAGGTTGCTATCTCACACAGCATACTTATCAATATAAAATTAATAATATATACCTAAGTATATATACTTTGGCTACCCTTTGGCATATGGCATTATAAGGGATTGGGCTGGGTCCGCTGAAGGCGGAGGTAACAATATTCGCCCAGGAGCCCCTGGCCAAGTCAAGTCAAGAGAGCGACGATTATACCACTTCTGAAATATTAGCTAGGAAACTTTAAAATAGTTGAATCGAGCAATGCAAAAAAAGGATTACCTTTTTTTTATGTTATGATCTCCTCTTGTGAGATTGTGTCATGTCGTACATCGACTAACCTACCCGCTATAATTTATAATAAGTTAATTATCATTTAAGGATGTTAATTATCATAAACTGTTATGCTGGGAAATTATTTTTACTACTTAACTATTTGGAAATTCCAACGAGAACAGTGATGAAGCAAAGTCGGATGGATGATTTATCACTGATATGTTTAAAAATTAAGATGTCTTGGGGAAGCTTAGTTATGAAGAATTGATCAAAGACTGCTAAACTAATGATCAAAGAAATATTGAAAACTCTTTAATTATTATGAAAAAAAATATTATATTGCTACCATACTGAGTATTTGTCGAATTTCCATTGTTGTAAGATGCCTAGCAGTCTAAGCAACAGGTAATGTTACCTGAGAAAAATTGCGGGGAGAAAGAAATTAGGTAATGTAGCAAATAACTACATCCTATAAACACCATACTTCTGCTACCACTTCCTTCTCCGGAAATCGCCAGCATCTTGAAAAAATGGGGTTTAAAATCCAATTTTTTATCGAACATTTTCTGTTCTATACATCATTATACATCATGCACCATAAAAACTCTTATTAATTTAGTTTTATTAGTAGAGGTAGTACATTTTAAAGTGTCGACTATCATGCAACGAGGTATCAAGATTTAAAATGATCTAAAAAAAAACAAAAAAAAAAAAAACTAATTTTTACAGGCGATGAAATTACTCCAAGCATATTTTTTTACAGCTTTCTTTCACTCATTTGAACCTACCTCAGGCGTGGTGCTGATGGTCATAGGTCATATTATAAGTACTAGAGTAGAATTATCACAGTCAATGATTTTCAGTCGGTATGAAATGAGTCATTCAAATGCTACGCTACCTCCTGTACCTGACGACCATACTTACATATTCAGGTCAGATCTAAGTTTTCCTTAAGGAAAAATCTTAAAATGACTTAAGGATCGGCAGTAATCTACCTAGATGAGGAAAGGATAGCGACGAAACCTCTAATTATGTACATATTATAAATAAAATTTTACAACCAGTAATAAAAAGTAGATAGATAGTTACTAATGATTTGTAAATGACCCGTGGGGTGTGGCTTAGAAGCGATGGCAATAAAGCCATAAAATTAAAAGACCTCTGCAAATACTTAGGTCATTATATCTTCCTCACCATTTCTACGTGGTAGGTGAGTAGATAATTATCTATATTTCAATGTCGACGATTAGATGTTATTATTTTCGATTTTTATTGAACTTGATTTGATGTTTTAGAATAAAATCTACCTTGTTTGAAACATATTTGTCGAGAAAAATATTATTTTGCATAAGTAAAATGAAAGTAGTGGATGTAATTTTGTAAAATGAACTTTCGTCCAAATTTGGGCCAAATGGGACGAGGTTTTTTTTTTTAAATACAGGTGTATGGAAAAAAATACACATGTCATAGTAATAATTATGAGAGATAGTTGACCGTAGATAACTTATACGAGGAGAAGATAGTTGGGGGTGCGGTAAAAAAAAAAACACAAATAAGTTGAAGTAACCTATTTAATCGTGCTAACGTTTCGGCTAGAGTTTCTAGCCTTCATCAGGGCTATGAACAGAACAAGATAACAATCAATGAATACAGAAAATAAAAAAGAAAATATAAACAGAATGACATAAAGTAAATAAATGCACAGAATGGAATTAATAAAGTAAAGTTATGATAGAAGTGGAAAATAAAATGTATGCATAGGTAATTGAATAAGTAGGTAAAATAACATAATTATTATTATCTATTTATTCTTATTATCTTAATTATGTTATTTTACCTACTTATTCAATTACCTATGCATACATTTTATTTTCCACTTCTATCATCACTTTATTTTATTAATTCCATTCTGTACAATTATTTACTTTAATATTTTATTTTTTATTTTCTGTATTTATTGGTTGTTATCTTGTTCTGTTCTTAGCCCTGATGAAGGCTAGAAATTCTGGCCGAAATGTTGGGACGATTAAATAAGCTACTTCAACGTATTTGTGTTTTATTTTGACCGCATCATCCTCTCATCGTAATATATTTTAGCAAATTTGCTCTTCTTTAAATGAAGTTTTCTTAGGTTTCCTTGTGTAGTTCCTACTTTTTGATATATAGAGGCTTCGAATGAAAAATTAGTTTTTTTTATCGCTTTGAAACAACCGCCAATTTTTATTCCCCCTACCTATACTTGGCGGACTCATGAATTTTAACTAGTAATTATACATAGTTTCCATTAAAGTAATCAAAAATTGGGGTGAGATAACTGCCTTTTTTCTCCTCTTGGGCTCTTGTACTACCATGAGTTATTAAAGAAATCGTTTTCTAGATTTATGGTTTTTGAGCATCAGTCATTTCAGAAAAACTTGCAAATGATAGTACCAACTGACAATCGTCTTATCTTGGGAGGAATAGAAGTAATTTCCGCGGTAAAGCAAACCACGCAAGGCAGAAAGTTGCGTTATTCACTTGCAAAGAATTATGCGGCATGTCGCTAGCAATTCCAATGCGGTCTTCCATTATTTACATGGTTCTTTTAGCATAACAATTAAATGAAATTTAGTCATTTTTTAGAAAGAAGTTACATAAAAATAAAATCCTAAAACGAAAGTATACAAACAATAATTCAACTTATTTATTAGTTCTTAGAATTATTGTGTACAAATGTGATCATCGGTATTCTGAGTAATGCCTAATTCTCGTGTATAATATTTTATACTGATAATATATTAATTTAAAAAAATTAATATTATTACAATTTTCCATTCGATCAAATTAAAGTAAATTTGGGACAATTTTATGAATTTGTCATTTCAAGAAAATCATTTAAGTCCAAAAATGGCCAATAAAGCAAATTATAATTTATATTCATTTGTCATTTTTGTTTTCTTTATTTACTCGGTTGTTAATTTGATTGTTGGAACTGTTATCTTGTTAGTTATCGTTCATTTTAACTAAAATCAACAATTTAATAAAAAAAATCTCATTTAAGGTTGTCCTGTTTTAAAATTTTTATTATTATAATCAAAGTTTTTTTTTTATATAAAATAAAAGTTCGAAGAGCGTAATGCAATATTTGTTTTGATTTATTTATATGTAATAGTTTATTCGTTTGTGGTCAGTACTCAGACTTCTCCTGGTCATCACTTTATCTATTTTTTAGAATCGGGGGAAAAGAGGTAGAAAGTATTAGCGAATCAAGAAAAGTACCTTAATTTTCTGTGATGATGACACATACACAAATTTATGCACATAAAATATGAACTTAGTTTAATGGAGCAATATTTAAAAAGCGCCTGAAATTGAAAAACAGCATCGAACCCTCCACTCCCCCCCTGTATGGTACCCTTACTTATCTGACTTCTCAAACAGACAATTATAGCGAGTAGGTTGGTCGATGGACGACATGTCACAATCTCACAAGAGGGGATCATAACACAAAAAAAAGCCAATCCTTCCCTGCCGGACCCGCCCCGCTAAACCCCTGGAGAACGACGGCCCTATATCACTTTTGAAATATTAGCTTAAAACGGGAAAAGGAGACTTTAAGATAGTCAGATCGAGCAATATTTAAAAAGCGCCTGAAATTGAAAAACGACATCTCAACTTTATCATTTAAAAAATGTATACCAATCCGAATTTCCATTTTAAATGCAATGAAGGCTAGTTTCGAAGTCCCTTACTGCTTTAAACCTATTCTTAACAAAAACGGCATAATGTTTCTAGTATCCAAATGCTGTTACACCTTAATATTAAAATGGCTGTGCCTTGGCAATATTTCATTTGGAATGGCAAGATGTGGAAGTGGACTGCTACCTGGTAACAGCCTTCCTCGCCACCGAACACAAAGCGCTACGGAGGAGTTATGAAATATAGCTACCATGGAGAGGCTAAATACATTCAGAATACATAAAAATGAAATATATTTAATGTATATTATACAGGCAGCCTCGGCCCAGGCCCCCGTTCTGATTAATTTCCTGATAGCACGCGAACAAATATTAAATAGGAATGACTGTTGAATTCCACCGCTTTAGTTCTCTTCTGATAATTGCTTTCTATTGTAATCATTTTAAACTATTTCTGGTCATTTTGAATTAAATTAAGAATGGGAAAATATTTATGACCCATCATCTCTTAATTTTTTTAAATTTGTATAATAGTTTTATTGATAATAATTGTGGATGTTTATTTTCTTCGGACCAATGATGCATATATCAAACCAACAAATAATACATCTATACACAAAAGAAGAAAATTTAAAAAAAATAATATGGTATATA
>NW_027113812.1:74060-133087 GCF_000696795.3 Halyomorpha halys | reverse complement strand
AGGAAAAAATATAGATATAGCTTGTGGGGAATACTTCAACTAGGTAATAATTTAGCTTTTCGAGAAAACCAAATATTTTATGTTGCCTGGTTATAGAATGAAATTTTTCCCAGTGATCACATTTCTATTTTTTTTAAAACGGTACACATATGGATAATCTACCACAGTTACCTAATTGTAGTACTTAATTAAACCCTTCTGTGATAAACCATTCTTAACCCACGAAATGATTTACAACAATAATTTACACATTTCTATATTAATATGCAAATCTGAGTGGTTTTTACACAATATAATATTGTTTTTTATATCTATTGATTTACCACTTTCTTTATTATTAGCCCATTGCACTCGGAACCGTTTCGGACGCCACTTACAAGCAACTTGACGCCTTATTTTGCGAAAACGTTTTCTAATTTTTTTGTTGCCATAATAGTTTGTTTCTTTTATTATATTGTCTATTAATTCATTTGTAAAATATAAAGTAAAATATTCTGTGGGTTCTTTTATATTACTTGGTATTTGTGGTTGGGTTATTTGGTAATGTATGGTAAAGTCGATTATTGGTGGAGAGTCAATAGATTCAGTAACGTATTCCTACTCTCCACTTGATACATCTTCTACAGAGATGTTTTCTTTTATAATACTTGTATCGCTATCACTATCTATAAAATTTCTTCGTTTTCTTGTTGCTTGGATAATACTATCATCATTACCATTTCTATCATCTGTTTGAATATTTATTTTGTTTAATGTTTAACTGAAACTCGTCTTCACTACAGCTTACATCACGCGACATACTAATGATGGGTCGTTTTGCCATTTTTATATAAGAAATAAATAAATAATGATTATAAAATAAAAAAATAAGGATAACGAAATGGTTTGGAAATTACTTATGGTAAATTGCGAATTCATAACAACGTCTTATTGCTGCAGAGAGATTTACTATTCGACGCTTCAGTACGATGTGAGATCTTGTAATTTTTTTTTTCAGTTTAAGTTTAAATACTTCGTCTTGCTCCACAGTATCTTTTAATAATACCCCACTTATTCCTGTTGAAGAAATCCGTTACTAAGGACTAAATCTGGACAAACGACTGACATGGAAACCTCATACAAGACTGAAAAGACAGGAAACTGCTCGTCGATTCCAACTATTACAACATTTACTAGACAAACTGTCCAAACTTACAATCCATTACAAAAGACAGATCTACATGACAAGACCTATCTGGACATGCGGAGTTGAGCTATGGGGCTCCACTAAACCATTTAATTCCTCTCGAAGCCAATCCTTAAAGTCCAAAATCCTTCATAAAATCCTTAATGCTCCTTACTTTGTCTCAAATCAAATCATCTATCAGGACCTCAATGTCCCCTATGTTGCCGATCTGGCCAGAACCAGATACCAATCCTTCCATAATAAACTTCCCAACCACCCAAACCAACTCGTTTCTAATCTGGCTTCTCCTTCACTGCTAATAATCCTCCTAGGCGTCTGAAAAGAAGATGGCCTCGAGAGCTTCTCCTTTAGAAATGTTTTTGGAGTTCTATCAATGGGTAGATTCTCCACATGTTTGTATCATGTCATAATATCACTTACAGCAAATTTACTTGATGTTTATATGTGTATACAGTTGTAAATAACAATAAATAAATTATTAAAAAAAAAATTTACATGAAATAAATTCCTTTATTATATTATAAAGCTTCCCTATATCATTGAACCATACTCGTGTCCCTTTGTTCCACTAATTCTACATATAGCCAAACGGATTAGAGAAGTGTAAAGAACGTCGTGAATGCACTTTGCAGTTCTTTTTCAATGTAAAACCGGTTGATTTATTTATCATGCATCTTGATATATTTATCATTTTTTGATCTGTCTCTTGTGTCATTTTAATAGAGAACTGCAGGAAAATATGCATTTCTTTAAACATTGAGCTAGAATAAGATCATTCTCCGTAATCGCTACTAAACGTTCATGCTCCCTCAGAGGGGCTATAGAGTGCAAAGGGTTAGTACTATTTTTGAACAAACATTTTAAAAATTATGAACTCATTTCTTAAAAAATAGTAAGGATGAAATAATAATTTACTTTAATATTAATTTTCTTTATTTTTAAAAATGTATTTACAGAAAAAAGGGAATCAGAAAAATTCAAATAATGAAAGCTTCAGTTATATTGTATTGTACTTATTGCTATGTATTAGTTTTAGTTGCTCATAAATAAAAATAAAATGTGTACAAACTTTTTAATTACCCAAAAATTAACCATCTAAAAAAAATCCTAAATAATGTATTAGCCATACTGTACAAAACTCTATATTCGTATGGCTCTACCTCCTGGAATGGCATCATAGAGTAAGGCGATAACTATCCAACCACAAATGGCGAGCGGTTGTATTTATAGGCGACTTTGGCTTTGGTCCGTACCACTTAGGCGGTCTAAAGTTTGGAGACGGCCAGGAGAGCAATTCGCTTAATTTTCTCTTCGCATGTCAAAGCCTTTTCTGGCGATCATTACCGGTTTAGGGAGGACCAAATATCCACGCTCCTACTGAACTAATTTTCATTGGTACCGGGTTCTGAGTGCTAAGATACAGTAAGGAAGTGCTCCTAGAGGCCTATTGGTGAGTAGCAGAATAATGTACCCCCGGTTAAAATAAATATATATTGAATGTCCGGACATTCCATATATATTTTAGCTTATTATTTTTACTCATCCATATTCCTGTGTATTTTTTATCCATTGTAACATATATTCCATTTCCTTTTTTGCCTATTGTTTTATATATATATATATATCGTTTTCTTTCATACATTGGTTCATGTTCATTTAAAGTAGCCCCCGATCTCATATCTACTGCCAACTTATAACACCTCATTAAAAATTAATTTCTTCTACACCTCTCTGGATTTGTATCCTCCTCTGTGCAAGAGGTTGTAACAATCGTTTTAATTAGTTTATAGTTTAGAATGTGTTCAAATAATCTAATTCAGACCAAAAAAAAATAAATCGTATGCACTTGAATCAAGGCACTCGATTGTAAAACATGGTCTCTAACATTTATTGTGAATTATTACAGAAGATAACAAATTTACCCGAAATTTCAATCCCTATATTGAAAAATAAAAACTAAGAAAAATTGAGGCACCGACGGTAAAGGTCGGATGTCGGATTCCAATAGTTCTATATTGCAATAGCACCGGATGACGACTTTCTGGAAAAAAAAAAAAAAAAAAAAAAAACATGTCTAATGTGAATCATATGAAACTAGAAAATGTCTAAAACTCATACGCTGTTCCACAAAGTGATTCCTATTTACAGAACTTTAATATGGTCTTAGGTCTGGTAGAGACACCTCACCAGGACGGTTAACAAGGATTCACCGTACTATTTTAAGCGGGACATATACAAAGGAAAAGGAGAACAATCGTAACAATAATTTTCAAGTATTGCTATAACTTTTATCGCACCCTGTCGCGCTCGTTCTGCACAAGATAAAGGTGATTCATTAATTAAAAATGTGATATTTTGAGCCCTGGAAATTAATTCTCAAGTCGTGACCTTGTTAATAGTTAGTTTAAAACCGGCTTCAATGTGATTCGGCATTGAGGAATGTTGATGAAACAAGTTGCTTGGTCAGCGCCTCTTTTAGCATACTTGATATTAGACGACCTTCTGAGAAGTTCGTACGCTTGGTGTTTTCCTCCTAGTAGTGAAGCACGTCCCCACTGCCGTCCAGTTCCAGCTCTTCCAATTCCTTTCAAACAGATTTTTTCATTTGGTGTTGGCTTATTTTCTTTTGAAATTCAAAATCATACAGTGATGAATAATCACTGTAATAGCTGATAATTGGTCACAACTTTGTTAATAGATATTGATCTGAACAGTAGCTTTTGTAGCTTGTGAATACAAATTATTGTTTTATAATAATTGTATTATAACTAAAATTGTTGACAGGCTAAACGGCTGAGACTTTTTTATTGCCTTCTCTATCATTTGTACCTATTGAGTGTCGAAAAAAAATCAGAAATAAAAATTATATTTTTATTACACATTGTGCATTAAAAACTTTATATTCATGAGCCGTTAATATTTTCTTGCGTATTAGTTGTGTAGTGTTTTATGATATTTTGGGGAGATTTGATTAGTTGAGAAATTTTCAGATTCAATAAAAGGGTAAACAAATATTAAAAACTGAATCAAAAAAGTATAAATCTACAATCGCTTTCATGAAAACTCTATACCCGGTAAGGCACATTAAAAAAAAAACCTCAGATCTAAAAATAAATCCGTCAAAACAAAAACAAAAAAAAATGCCCAAAGTTACCAGCCATAAAAATAAGTCATATCTTAAGACCTGTTGCAGTTTGAGTAGCGGTTATGGTCTTTTGGCTATCGGTACCATTACCGACAGTAGCCGAGGGAGCAAATGTGGCCACACCTCGGTTTAGCAGTATTCACTGCACAGTAAAGATATAATCCTTTGGCGCTTCGCAATTAGAAAATACGATCATCGGAGGAATAAAGACTATTACTTATTCCAACCAGAGCAACGCATCCTTCAGGGATTTGCGCCACCGCTTAAGAGATATAGAAGCTATATAGGATATCTGTCTACAACCGAGACTTGAATTGCTACAGTCCGAGATCCTACCCAATTTAGCTCACTTACCTCTATCCTGAATGGCCAATTTCCAAGGGATACATTCCTCTGGTTAGAATAATTAACAGTAGTAATTAATCAGTAAACGTATTTTTAAAAAAGTTAAAGCGCGAAGCATCAACGATGACATCATTGGTGTCCAGTAAATAATCCTAATCGGTGACCCTTTCTTGGATTGTCAATCTTTTTTATATCACTAGGGAAAAATTGTTATGACATTTTTTATCGCTGGATAAAATACCAAATAAAATATTTATTTATTTATTTTAAAATCATAGGAAATATACCGTAGCAAGCAATAGCTGTACAAACTTAACTTTGAAAAATCGACGATATAGATAGTAATAACCCGATTTTTTAAACGTTATCAATCCCCTGAATTATAAAATGATCTTTGAAATATTTTATAAATTGTTATTCAATCTTATTTTTTTCTAGTCATTTTCACTGAATAGAGTAAAAAGTGAAAATTAATTTGTCTGAAATGATTATTTTATGTAATAAACTTACTCTACTTGAATAAGTTTCCTGTTTTTACATTTTAATTTCAGTTAGCAATATATGGATTGAATAGTCAGGGTAAGCACCGCAAAAAAAAAAAAAAAATAGTACAGGTAACATTTTGCTTTAGAAATTATATTGTGGTGGATTACCTAATATATGACTATTAAGTGAGCCAACAAGGCTGTGAAATGAGACAAAGGGATAAAGGAACTGATGGGAGACAAAGGAATCATATTTTGGTGACCGGAGGGAAAGAAAGGTTTCTCAAAACAGATGCAGGTAAGAAAGAGAGTTTTATATTTGCAAAAGGTGAAATAGTAATGTTGCTGGGGACAAGTGAAGTGTATTTATCATTCGTATCTGATTTTATTTTTATGTAAATAAATGTTTGTCTAAGAATTCCAACTCGTACATTCATTACTATACAATACGACATAAAATGTGATTAATTAAAAAATTAGCTCAGTTTTCATTCTATCACACCGTATACAGTACCTTTGAAAAACAAATACAGTAATTACGAAAATCACTATTTTATTGTTATGAACACTATGAACAAAGAAACGAAAGTGAAAAAATTTAGTATTTTCGTATTGGATTTTTTATTACTTTTCATTAGAATAAAATAGAAAACGATGCGATAGTTTTTTTTTTAGTATTTTCTCTGATTTCAGTCAATTTAAAATACTATTTTTAGGTTTTCTACAATAAAGCTTTCTTCAATCTTGTTTCATGCTTTGAATGTTCTATAGACAGTGTTAAATTTCATTAACATTTTCAAACCCTTGTTTTTTAAATAACCCGTACATTATGTTAGCAGCAAATACACATATAGGCAAGTGTTGGAAGAAGATAGTTAACCGTATGAAGATATTCCGGGTGGCGGTCAATAAATTTATTGACTATCTTCCTACGAGAAAGACTTTACTTTGTGCTTCATAAATAAGTACAAAGTATTTATTCTTGTGTTACTGAGAAAATATTGACCAACCTAATCTTGAGTACAGTTAGAGCCCTTTATTAGTATTATCACGGAAAATTAAATTAATTAATTATTTGATTATAGGAAACTGAATTTATGCCACTATCCCATCCATGGAATTCGCAAGCTATAAGGAACGTTTCTGAGTGAACACATCATGCATACATTTTAGGCTTCTAATGATTCCAAAAAACTTTTTTATCGTATAATTTATAAAATTTATTAATTAACTATTTTATTAATAAACAATTGTGTAATAATTTTGCGTAGATTTTCTATTTTATGTTAAACTTAAGCAACAAGGAAAGCCGTATTAAATCCCTCCTCTAAACTCAGATTAAATTATTATTACCCAATAAGTATTATACTAATACTGATAGAGAACTAATATGATAGCACTTTTATTTTTATCATTATTATTTTTTTTCATGCACATAGTTTGATTATGTTCATTTTCTTTATCCTTCTGTTTGTATATATTTTAAGAGAGGTTTTTATTTATTTTTATGTTCTATTTTTTTTTTTTATTGCATTTATTTATTTTTCATTCTTATTTTATTTTAGTATTAATGTGATCATTTATCGCTATTACCTATTGCCCATAACGGTGTGGCAGATTGTGATATCTAAATAAATGAAGTTTTATTGAAAACATCTAATAAGGATATTTCCTCTTTCTTCACAATAGATTCATATGGACAGGGAAAGTGGAATGGTCGTTTATCTAAATGATTCAATATTGGGACCGATCTTTCCTCCTATCTCAGCTTCCCATCGTCAAGATATCTTTTATGATATCTGATAATCCAATGCCTTTTATCTGGTGGTGAATTAAGAGTCACCTTTAAGGATATTTCTTTTCCTCCTGTAATATATTCGTCTCTGTTATTTTATGTGAATCCTTGGAGGTCCATTTCTGAACAGCGATTATTTTGTTATCTTCTACTTTGTTTCAATTGACAGCTTAATTTCGACTATTTCACTTTTTATTTGACGATAGATATAACTTATTTTAGGCACTTAGACAATGATTATGCCTATTCTCTGTTAATTAAGTATTTGTATAGCTGTAAAGTATAGCAATACCATTAAATTTTTTCCCGAATGCGAATCAACTATAGAGAAATGCTTGATTTGGCCATGCTGCCCAAATGTATTGGGTTGATATAACAGCGTACCTATCAATCTATAATTGGACACATATATACACTACGATACATTAACATTTTTCATTTTTCAAACAATTATCATCAATACACTAAATGGAATATACTTAAATATATTTTTCTTTCTTTCCTATATACATATATTGGTTTTCCTCGTACAAAACCAAATAACAATTTACCAATACACCAAATACATTATTCCCCCTGTTTCACTCCTTCATACTCTCCTCTCCAGTGATCCCCAATAACCTTTCGATAAATTAAGCAAATTTATAAAAATTATCAATAGATTTTTTTTTTTTTAATGATAGATTTATTTATTGATAGATATTACAATCTGTCACACAGTTGTGGGCAATAGGTAATAGTGATGAATGATCTCATACATACTAAAATAAAAAAAAATTATTTAAAAAAAAAAATCTCTAAAAATATATACAAACAAAAGAATAAACAAGATGAACATAATCGAACTATTTGTATGAAAAATAAATAAATAAAATAACATAATGATAAAATAATATATACAATAATTATCGATAGATAGCAACAAAACGATGATAGCAGTTTACTAAAAAAAAAATTAAAGAAATTTTAAAAAAAATATAAATGAATAAATAAATTAGAACACGAAATTAAATAGGTTAAAGAAAACACTGGTATTCAATTGATCAGGCCGGAAAAAGTTCTGACCAAGATGAACCTAGAACTCTATGAACTAGCAGGTAACCATCTCTTAGCGAATCCTAAAGACCTGAAATTAAAGTTTTAAATAATGATATGTGGAGTGGAGTGGTTTTAGCTTCTCCTGTACCATTCTTAGGATAGCCTAAGATAGGGAACCCAGTAAAGCTTGCAAAATGTGTCCTGATTTCTAAATTGATCTTATCAATCATAATATAAAATATCCATATAGTCTTAACATGTTTATTTTCTTGTAACTCCTACGTTTCGGCCATTCCGGGCATTGTCAAGGGCCTCTATGAATCAAACACGTTAAGTCTATATAGATATTTTTTATTATAACCGATAAACAAACCAGTCTCAAATAAAAAAATATTATATTAATGAAATAATCTTGATATTAGAAAGCAAATTAGAAACTAATTAGCAAATTAGTCGCGGAAACAATATTAATCCTAATTGTTGCATATTCGAATTAATCATGTTCATTATTAATAATGTTATTATATTAATAATACATTAATCAACAATAATATATTAATTAATATATATTATTAATACAGAAATTAGTAAAAATAAATAATTAGTTAATAATATTACGCTATCACTGTTAGTTGATAAAAGTTGCTATTAATAATGTGCTGTAAACTCTTTACTTTTGATAAAGTCATTTGGACATTGAGGAAAAGTGAGATAATTTCTTCTTGCTACTTTAATATTGCTGCATTAACAATCAATTTGATTTTTCTTTGAATATTCAATATGACGAAATAATAGTTGGATATTTGCTCAAGTTGGATTTCCGCCTTGCACGACCTTACCTTCCCTAGTGTTCATTGACGAGATTTATCATTATACTTTAATTTTTCCTTTAGAATTAATTTAATAGTTTAAAGGTTGGTATAAATGCTCAATAATGGCTGAGAATGTGTAACTATCTTTACTTGAAACAATGTGGAATCTTTTAAGTTGAACTTGATCTATGTTTAATGTTCGTTTCTAACAACAAAAAAAAATTGGAAAACCTTCAGACTGATTCCATTAAGTAGCTACAAAAGTTCAAGTACAATTGTTCAATTGCATTTCGCATAAAGAATTCTTTTCTATTTTTAATCAATAAAAGATTAGAAATCTACCTTAAATGAATAAGATTTATTTCATATCAAGAAATGAGAATCAAACTTTTTTGTTTAAGCTGTAATAATAAAATATATTGATGATAATATATAAATTGATAATGAATATTGAACTCTAAACATATAAGATTTAATATATTATGTTTTAACTTGAAACATTAAAACATTTTAATAACAATACATTTTACTTCGTTAGCTTTGCTGCTTTTTAACTGAAAAAGGAGGTTAACAATTGAACATTTTTTATCTAGTTTCACTCATAACTCTACCATTCTTGAACCAGTTTCTATGATTTTTTTAATTAAAAGTTCATACCTCCAAAGTGGTATAAACTTTTTAGGCTTGGAACTTCCGACGTATAACAGGACCTATAAGTACATAAGTACTACAATTTAGTTTACAATACACATTTTTGAATATCTTTTTATTTATTTTTTTTTTAAATAAAGAAAGTTTTTTTCCAACACTCAATATTCAATTATAAATATAGATATATAACAATAAACTTTAAACAATAAAATAAAAACAGAGGTTAAAACGGAACACAAAAGTCATGTGAAAATAAATAACCACAATTTTTTAAACACCTAGTCTTACTTCTAAACGACACACAATACAATAACTTCTAAAAAAAGAAAGATTTAATTTAAATACAAAAGTGTATTATTAAATAACTGTTCCAAATCAACGAGAACAGTGCAATAATTTATTGATTTTTAATATCCGTGCCATCCTGCGTTTTAACTTAAAGTTATTATAAGCATATTCCATCACAATTGACAAATCAAAATGGACTTGAAGAAGTATTGTTTTCGAAGAAGGCTACTACCAGATCACCGATTCAGGAGTGTAGCGCGCAAGAATATTTATTTATTTCTTCCTCTCGGACAAAACTTATATTTCCTTGCAACCTCCAGATCATTGGAGGAACTAATGGAGCTGTTAATAGGCAATAACTATCTCCCCACCTCAAAGGAACTTGAGGGTAGAAGAGAGGCATTTCCTCTCCAGCTCTCGAGATAAACGGGAATCCCCACCCTCCCAAGGATTTACTTCTCCGATGGCCCTTGTTCTCCAAACATGGAGCTGTTCTTGTTAGTGTTAGTGGCTCTATGTGGATCCGTTCTGGCCAAGCCGTTGGAGGATGGCCTGTGGGTCTTCCCTGATGAATTGGAAAACTTAACAAAGGTAACAAATTTAACATTTTTCTTTTTTAGTCGTGCGCCCTCGGGCGAAAATCACGGTTGACTCGTTAACAAATCAATTTTATTTTACATAAAAATTACTTTATTTTGCATAAAGCACTTAGAATCCGTCCGCATATGCTTTACATACATACTGAAAATAAATATTTTGAGTTTGTTTTTATTTGATCTTCTAGTATAGGAGCCAGGGAGAACTGCCTTAATCCTGATAAGGATATATTGACTAGAGGTTTGATGTTAACCAAAAATCATTGCCTAAAACCTTTATCTAGTAAACCTTAAATTCGCAACATCTTATCTTACATGGTCCTCGTGATTCACCATTTGTTTCCTATCAACTTTAACTAATTAAAACAACAATTATAAATCGCCTTGCTGATAACATATATATATAATCAGTATGGTCCTAGTAACGGCCAAGAAAGGTACAAAACTAGTAGAAAACTATTTATTATATCCAACGTTTTGCCCCAATGTGTGCAGCTTTTCATTGGAGCTAAATGAGAACCACTACTACTACTAAAATATTCATAAAAAGAGCTTAAAAAAATTTATAAAGAACGAGGAAAGCATTAAACAACAGAAATATAATACTAATTAATAACAAGAAGATAAAGTAAAGAGGGAGAGAACTGAGAATGTGCAACTGGTGTAAAGAATTTAATTCAATAGAAATGATAACAAATATGATAAAATTAAAAGAAATTGTGGTGAAGTAAATGGGATGTATGGTGCAATCCAGGGTGTTAGATGAATCGATAAATGAAATGGGATAATAAAACAGAAATATAGGTTCTTGTAATTTTACAATGCTCGCAACTCGTTCTCAGTTAGTTTATATTAATTTAAATGTAAACTGATAATGATGAGATGCTTACACTTAATTTCAAATTTATATAAATTATGTAAAACTAAATTTTGAAACTCCTGGATTATGGATATTTATCAGTAAACCAATCGACAAAATATTGCTTTTCAATCAATCAATACAAAACTTTTCGTTTTGAGATAGGCTGACGATAGACACACATATACTTTTTTTTTTTTTTTTTTTCTTTTTTTCTTTACGATAGACTTTTTTGGGCCTTGCTAATTTGGGCTCAGGGGTCCTCAATACGTATATTCCCATATACACTCTAATTAAAAAATTAACGTATGAGATACTCCCATAATAATTTTTCTAAAATGGATATATGAACATTCGATGGAATACTTCTCAATTGTTTTAGTATCAAATAAAACGAACGTATTCATAGTTTGAGAGATCCAATCCATCCGTGAAGTAGGGCAAGTTTGTTGGACCGTTGAACGTTCATGCTTAATCAGATTTTATTCAGGAATACTACTGAGAAAGTCTCTTATATATTGTAAAAAGGATTAAATCATTTTCATGAGAACCGAACTTGTTTTAAGCCTTTAATATTTTAATTGATGATTAATGATGGATGAAATGATGGAAGGGGCTATGAACATGGTAATAAAGGAAGAGCTACGTATTACGTAATATTTCGTCTATAACAGGTCAATTAGAAAGACTTTGAATTTGATTGCATCTCTGTTGTTCACTTACTTTGACGTTGAATAGCAAGAACGATAAGGTGTGACAGCAACATTGTGTGGAATGGTTTACAGATAAATATCCATAATCCAGCCCTTTTCAAAATGTAGGCTTATATAATTTATTTAATTTTTAAGTCATTACTAAGGATCTTATCATTATCAATTTATATTTAAATAAATAAGAAAAAGATGCTAATATAGTCAAATATGATAAAATTACTACAATATATATTTCTCTTTAAATATCCTATATTAATTCCCTTATTTATAAATTCACCTACCGGTTATATCTACAATTTATACGATTTACTTCACCAGTCTCTTTAAATTTTAACGTATTTGTTAGCACTCCTATTGAGTATTATTTCACTACTTATGACTCTAGTTGCACAATGCAATTCTATTCCTCTTTACTGTACCTTGTTTTAACTAATTAATAACAAGAAGGCATTAGAATTAATAGAATACTAATATTCTATTAATTTATATTTATATTCATTTGGTTTACGATACTACGTTCCCCTTTTTTATATACTTTTGACAATCTTTCTCTTAATATTCAAGAAATAATTTTATCATGTATTACAATTTTAGTATCGTGTTCTTATTCAGCCACGGGGTGAAAGAATTGCAAAGTTGGGCTAAACATTGGTTAATAATAAATAGTTTTTATGTTATTTTTATACCTTTCCCGACCGCCACCGGATCATCTTCTTACAATTACTTACGGTCAACTGTTAATATTATCATTTTAAAAAAATTATTAAATATTTCTAAGAAAAACAGACAATCAGGTACACAAAACAAAGCTGACGACTGTTATGAGGTAGGAGGCCTATTGTTTGGAAGGAGTTGCTGGTCAGAGACAGCATAGTTTAAAAGGATATGCAGGTACTTAGCGACGTACTGGGGAACCTACCTGGGAGTCCGAAAGGTTTCTGAAATTTTAAAGCCGTATTTTAATAGTATTGTGTACTTACATTTGCACGGTTAAGTTGGCATATTGTTTTGCGCTACGGTCGGCTGGGATAAAGAAAAAATGGGAATAGTTCTAAACGGTTCCGCGTAGTAGTTTCAGAAAATTGGTCCCATCATTATTTGGAACTAATAGCAAAATTATCTACTGCAATCAACAATAATTACATCGATAATATTTAAAAGGACAATTAAATGATGCCGTAACTTAACATCATATAATTTTTCTTTGTTCATTCAATAAATTTTTTTTTTAGCTTGCGCTCTCTGGGGTTTGTCCAGTGGGCCAATTAGTAGTACGGGATCGTCCGAAAATCTTCATTGGATGAACGTTAAAATAAATAGATAATCCTTAAAATTGTTTTCACTCAGCATTTTAATAGCGTATATAAAATAATAATAATTAACTAATTGCACCTCACAGGCCAATAAACTAAGAATGAAAAACTTGCTTAAACGAAGTTTACGATATCACTTCTTGAATGCCAAGTTCTTTTTAAATTAAGTTATAACTAAACTTATACGAATATAAGTTGAAATTTTTAATTATTTTTTTTCAAACTTCAAGTTCCTTCCAATTTTTTAGAAACTAGTTCTAAATGTAACAAGTATTTCTATTTAAAAAAAAAAGTTTAACCATGGCGTTTTATTCCGAATCCTGCTTTTTGTATATTACAAAATACAGTCTCGCAAATACATAAACTATTCATAGTTCTTTATATTGTCCTTTGGCAAAGTAATATGATCATTATTATAAAATGCTTGCTTAAACTGTGTCTTGAATTTATCTTCGTATTACATATCAATTATAATTAATGCAATAAAAACATAATTTCATGTGAAATTTTCTATATTTATACAAAAATAAACATTGCACCCACGGCTGCCTTTGTTCCATGCCATATTGCATCATCGCTGACTGTAAGCAAGACAATTTTCTAATTTTTATTAAATCAAATTTTCTACTCTAATATTCTAAATATATACAATACAAAGTAATTAATTACAAACTTCTGACCATATTCTCAAAATATGCCGGATTTCTTCATTCAAAGAAGATGAGTGCGTGTCGAAATGTAATGCAATCATATTGGGAATAGAAAGAGGTTCCAACTGAGAAATTTGAGGCTAGAAAATCTGAGTTCAAATTCGTAGTCGGCACCCTAAAAAACACAAAGAGCAAATTTTCTGACTTGCGTGAGTTTCAATAAATGGGAACCGAGAGAAACTGTTTCTATCAATTTTATTTACTGAACCAAGTCTAAGAAAAAGAGTAATGTTGCATTTAGCTATCAGAAAAGGCGTAGTTTTATTTAATCTTGTTCCTATTATTGATGATCAAATTGATTTTCTAAAATTTTATTTTGGTTATTTTTTAAAAATATATTTATTGCTATCTACAACTGTATTTACATAAAAACACATTGATGTAAGATCAAAATGGAGTGGAGCAGGCATGTAGAGAAACTACCCATTGGAAGCACTCTAATCATAGTTCCATAATAGAAGGTCTTGAGGCCATCTTCTTTTCAGGCGTCTCGGAGGATTGTCATGATTAGAAGAAGAAGAAGAGAGTTTTGATGGTTAGGGCTAGATCGGTTACATATAGAACATTAAGGTCATTGTGGTTGATTTTATTTATGACAAAGTAAGGAGCATTGAGGATTTTGGATTGTAAGGATTGGATGCGAGAGGAATTGAAAGGTTTAATGAAGCCCCAAATCTCAACTTCGTATGTCCATTTAGGCTTTATAATTGTCATGTAGATCGGTCTTTTTTAATGAATTGGAAGTTAAGACGGTTTGTATAGTAAGTTCTGTAATAGTCAAAATCGACGTGCAGTTTCCTGGCTTTTCAATCCAATTTTATTTTCAATATCGTTTATTTTGAGCCAACACCTCGGGTTCTGTGGCCACGTATCTTAGACAAAGAATTAAGATAGCGTAATTACATTTTACAACATTGTTTACAAAAATGTTATAACTATTAAAATTTCAACAAGCTCTTTAGTGTTTCGTAATTTTGAGGCTATTCGTGGAAGTGAAAAGTTTTAAAACTCGCAAACATGAGTAAATGGGCTGATTCGGGGAGCGACGCAAACTGGGCCAAAAGGCCAAAAACGTGATTGAAATTTTGACTCTATCAAATGAAACTGAAAAAAACCGTTCATTATCGGGTAACTAACTCATAATGAAATTCCAGTGAAGCCCTTTGCGTGAACTTAGAATTGTGAATTTAGCACATTTTATGCCCATGGAAAACTACTGTTTACATAAATTATTTGTACCATGTTCACTTCACGAGATCATTTTGAGTCAATAAAATAACATATCTATTGACGAGTGTGTGTTCCAAAATATTAGAACCTAGAGAACCTTTTGATGTCAATTTTATAAAACTTTTCAAGTCTATAAGGCAAGGAGTAACTTAATAATTCATGTATAATTTAGATACTCCCGGGGTGAAAGTTGGGGGATATTAATCGTAATATGGGATTGATTGTAATAAATGGTGTGGACTGTATTTAATGAGTTTCAAAATAAATGAATAATGGCGATATAGGGAGAAAGCCTCTCTTCTTGATTGAACAATAAGACACGTGGTTGGTTATATGGGGGTTTGTTAAAAGTTTGTACAATAGAGTTACTATTTTTTTAATTTTTATTGTAATGAGGTTACATTAAATTATAAGTGTTATTATATATAATAATAGATGCTGTAGTTTACTTGTGTTGAAGATGTTGTAGGTTACAGGGTGAGCTATCGAGATCTTGAAAGTGCATATTGTTGTTCTCTTCTTGTGTTATCTTCCCTCATTCATCCTGCCTCCGTCTCTTCGGCCAAGTGGGGTGTAGTTTAGTCACTCATCGTGAATTGTTTATCTCAGCCAACAATGATGCGGCTCTTGAGATGCTGTTCACTCTTCTCTTTGTTGTTCTGTTTTTTAGACCAAGAAGGCTACCCATAACTACTGATTTATATCGCTGCCACTAGATGGCATAATATTGAATTTCAAATGTGAGGGGGCATCTTCCCGCCAACAATTCATATGTTAAAACGGTGTTGGACTGAGGAAAAGAACAACCTGGTTGGTTTATTTTTTAAATAAAAAACTGGGCTGTGATAATGATGCTGTTATACCTCATTTATCAAAGTTTTTACAACCTGTTTATGTGCTCGTAATTTCAGATTTTGGAAAGAGCTCGATCGCACTAATGCTCACCTTTAACTTAGTAAAATACCCCAAATAGATGTCCCAAAATATTTGTTTCTTTCTAAGTTACGGTATAGTAACTTATAGCTTTAAAAATGCCATTATTTTAATAATATAGATTTATGAATAAATAGTTTAAATGTTTATATCATAACGAGTTAGCAAATATGGTTGGGGTGCGACCCCTCTTTTGTTAAGTAGCCATTACAACTTTCTCCCGTCACGGCCCCTAATGAGAAATGGTCACTTGAAGTATATGTATAAGAACTTCCCAGAACTGCATCAGTTCCACAGCCCTGGTTAACAGCAGCCTAGGAATTGTTTGCACCTCGTGCCTAATATATATATATTTTATTATATACCAAATCGGCCTGGTGGGCCTTACATGGTTGATATAACCGTTATATTTATATATGTATTTTTTTAACAGTTGATTATGGGGAGGAGGAGGGCGAGACTAGGGGCGAGACTATACTCGTACAAAAGACACCCCTAACTATATAAAATGTTATTATTAAAAGAAAAAAAAAACAAATAA
Source organism: Halyomorpha halys (assembly GCF_000696795.3). Lineage (NCBI taxonomy): Eukaryota > Metazoa > Arthropoda > Insecta > Hemiptera > Pentatomidae > Halyomorpha > Halyomorpha halys. The sequence continues at coordinate 116,447 of NW_027113812.1, read as the reverse complement.
ATAGATAAGAATAATGCTTCTTAATAAAAGAGGAAAGTAAAATTAATAACAAAAAATAATGATATTGGTACACTTGAATAAAACAAACTATTGTCCTCTAATAGTAAAAAGAAACAAGTTAATTTGAAAAGTAGACGAAGGAAGAAAAAAAAAAAAATAATAATAATGAATAAATAAAATGAGTAATGATAAAAAGTAAAATAAAGGTAGTAAGACTATAAATTAATTTTATATTTATTAAAATTTATAAAAGAATGTCCTGCAGCAGTCTTCGGGTTGAGGTTGAGTTTTCCAGGTCACTGCTCCTTTAACTGTCGGCAACTGGAGGTGGAACTTCAAGAACCGTTTTTTGATGTAATCCTCTATTAACTCCATCTGTAATTCGCGATGCAATTGGCTATTTCTTATGAACCAAGGAGCATTAATGCGATTCTTAGGACTTTATTTTGAAAAGATTGTAGTTTTTTTCCTTTTCGTGAAGGATGCTGCTCCCCAGACTTCACAGCCGTACATCAGCAGTGGCCTGAGAATTTGTTTAAATATAAGAACAGTTGTTTCAGGTTTTAGTTTGGAATTTCTGTTTAAGATAGGATATAGCATTGCTAACCTTGCATAAGTTTGAGTTTCGTGCCTAATACTACACTTATCTATTAGTATTGATAGTAAGCACTTTCTATGGACATAATTTATATAATATTGACCATAAAAATTTCTTTTTTTTTTTTTTCATTTGAATAAAAATAAAGACAAGAAAAAAGAAAAATTAATTTCAGACGTATCAATAAATTAAGACAAACTTGAACTGGAACTGGAGTTGGGACTCGGCATATGATATCTTACCGAAGATGTATGTTTCATCTCGTCAAAAAGATTATTATACGTATCTATTTTTTTTTTAATCAAATAGAAGACATAAGGACGTTATTATTTTTTTGTTTTTACCTATATTTTCCCCCAAAATGCACCTTGATGCTATTATTCTTATATTAATCGTTGAGTTGTGAAAGAAAAATATATTGATACTAAAAACCTTGTTAATTTATTTTTAGTTGGTTTTAAAACCTTTTTCTTTTGGATGGTAAAAATATTATTTATTTTTTTTATAAAAAAAAAATTACCAAACAAGTTTCTTTTTATTAATTAAGGACCTATCTCTCTCAAACCTGTAAATCAATATACTAATATAATGTGTAGTTATTTAGTTTTAAACATTAATAGCGTGTTATATTCTTTTGTCTGTATATATTTTAAGAGAGTTTTTTTTTATTATTATTTTTTATTTATTTTTTTCTTCTTTTTGTAATTTTATTTTTTATTTTTTATTTATTTTAGTATGTACGAGATCATTCATCACTATTACCTATTGCCCACAACTGTGTGGCAGATTGTAATATCTATCAATAAATAAATCTATCATTAATAAAAAGAAAAAAATAGCGTATTAAAATATCGTCACTTAAATTTTAATATCTGACATATTAATATAGACATTATATACATATACATTAATATAGACATATTTTAATATGTCTGAAAAACCAAGAAAACGATTTTAATAACTATTTATTTTTTTAAAACTTCCAGAATTTTATGACTAGTCAATAAAATAAAGCATCAATTTTATTTGTATTTTTTTTAATTTTGTAAAAATTTTTTTGAAGTTATGAAGAATCACAACTTATCACAGCTACGATGTCTGTAGGCCTAATTTGACAAAAAATTACTGAATACGGTATCTTGACTCCCTTTGATTCCGAGCTCCCTCGCCTGTCAATATTTAACATTTTGAGGAGGGGGGGGGATGTCAATCCTGGGGCCTAATGACTCGGGGACAGAGGCGGTCACGAAGATGCAAGGACCCGAGCGGAACTATTTACTAAAAGAGCACGATCCCGGCACCGAGAATAGATTGGATCAAAGCAGTAAGACGTCACGTCACAACGCAGCTACCCCAATTTATTTTCTAATCTCCGGTAACCCGATAGGCTATAGGTCATCAGATTGCCTCCGCAAGTGGGCATTTCATTCCTGGCTAAAACATCAATTTGCCAAGGAAATAGGCCTCTAAATGTGCGTGACAATAGGCAGTGCCTCCATGTTTTTCATAATTCTTACATCATCGTTTCAAATGAAAACACGGAAGGCTGAATCCTAATAAGAGATTTTCTAAAGCAGGAATTTGGCAACTGTTATTAGGAAAACAACCATCAGACTAAACTCACTAGGTGGCAAATTGCTACGAACTTAGTCATTCTTATTTACTGAGCCGTCCACCAAATACTTTGTATTAGTTATTGACTACAGGCTAACAATATCTGGTAGTCGTTCAAGAAGTATTATTGAATATCTCCAATAATTTACACTTTTGATGGTGTTCCGAGTGCGATTTTTTTTTTTTTTTAATAATTGTGAATCTGTTTATCTGGACCTCTTCCTTAATATTTAAGCGCCCCTCGTTTTCACAATCTTCGTCACTGAACCTCTAAAGTAAAAAAAAATCAATTATACGATTTTTATTCTTTGAAAAATAACAAAAAAAGAACTCACCATTCTAAAGACATCTCATTTCCATCCCAACCTTCGTTTTTGGGATATGTGCAGGGGTATAAAACACTTTATCCTCTTCCAGATAGAAAGTGAAGCCAAAAAGAGGGGAGTAAACCACTCCCTCGGAGCTCAGGTTTAAGTTGAGGTTAATAGGATGTTGGAGATTGGCTCCTATTCCTTTACCACACCTTTGTGGTTTATCAAAAGTCCCACCTTTTTGGCTTCACATTTCTTGGAAGCTTACCCTCGCCATTATTCTTCTTACTCAGGATATGTGATGGGAAGTGTAAGGAGTGTAAACTACATCAGCTGGTATGGGCAAAGATGTTGGGTAAAAGGTGTTTGCCACTACCCCAATCACTGTCAATCTTTTTATTTATGCTCTTAATTTATTCGAAAGCCATTTTTATTTATTATTATCGATAAATATATTAATTTTCTAGTTAATTATTTTATATTCATATCAGTGGCAAAACGATTGTAAACCTCCTGATTAACCATTGTAAAACTAGCTGATTGTGGTTGGTTGTTAGGCTTTGTAAATGGACCCCTTGTATATTTTAAGGTTAAGGGACGGTTGCGCCATTACAGTTTTAACTATAATTACTGAATCTCAGATAAAATAGATTATTTAAGTTATGTTAATACAAGTTCTTGAGGTAAACTTTTCTAGATATTGATTACCGGTTAGTCTGCCTTTCAGCAGAAATCTACGTTAAAGAAGTTAACCATTCAAGAAATCTACCATAGTTCCAGTCGGAATCTGTCAATCTAGCGAAGATGTATTGTATTATTATTCCGTTTCTTTCTAAATTAATAAAATGTATTCGATCATATAAGGCGATTTGACAGACGACGAAGGCTTCAAAGAATTAGTTACTCAGGCAATAATAAAAAAAATCTTCTGTCCTCAAAAATTAATTTTTTACAATGAACAGATGAAGAATTTTTTAGCGACTTTGACTTTCAAAAGTGGCTGTCGAATCAATTTTAAATTTAATTGGGAGCACAATTTTTAACAGTCCCGACAGTTATCTCAGTTATAGGTAACCTTGGTAACGTATTTATCAAAACTATAGACCAGAAACACGTTGCTATGTAACCGGAGTTTTATTTTACTCTTGAACAAATCTATGTTGTACAAATCTTAGTTTTACAGGAGACTGGTGCAACCGGCATTAAGAAAGATGGAAACTTTGAATGATTAGATTTCAGAATTTTCTCGGTAATAAACCTGTCTTAGCCGTGAAATGTTAACGTTTATCATTGGTACTGTTTTTCTGCTTTTCAGCCATTGCTGCCATTTCAACTAAGTGGTGTTCTCTACAGTTTTCTAATTATTGTATTTTATTGCTCACGACGGGGAATGTTCTTGGAATCGCTGGTCCCACGAATAGGTCCTGAAATGTAAATAAAATAGTGCTTGTTCATCATTTCACCCTATATATTCACTGAAGATGCTTATAGTATTACTTCTGCCTTCGAAAATTCTTAAGTAACGCTATGTTAACCACTAAGATATCATCAAAGTCCGAAACAATCAATTATACTATTTTTATACTGTGAAATTTAACAAAAAATGAACCCATCGTTCTAAAGACATCTCGTCCCAACTATTTAATACTTATGATTATAAGCCGTGTAATAAATAATTCTAGACATAACAGTTACTGTCATGTTCAGTTATATAACGAAGCAAATGCGATAATAAAGCTAAAATTCTCGTTCTTATTGAGTTTTAAGTAATTGAAAAATATAAAAAAATAATTATTAATTAATTAAAAAATTAAAGGATTCTGTAATGGTTAATATTTAATGTTTATTTTTATCTTTTCAGAAACCGAACAGATTTGATTTCTTCCAAATCAAAAGTGTTACATCACCAAAGCCAGATCGCAAACCAAAAGGAAGGACAACCAGTGAGACAACAACGCCGCTACCAGACGTCTTGTTTCACATACCCAACTGTAATTGCAGGTTTCCTCCGCAATACAACCCAGTTTGCGGCTCGGACGGGCTGTCGTATGTTAACGCCCAGATGCTGAAGTGTGCCCGGCGGTGCGGGAACGATGTGGTTATTGCCAGAATAGGAGCCTGCAGGGGTAGGTTTTCAGTCGACAGATAACAATAATGAATGATGTTTTGTGGAAAATCGTGAGAATACATGCGCACATTATCATAGGAACACAATTGGGCTTGTGTTGCAAACTCAACCATGCGTTTGTGAATAGTAATGATTGTGGATATATTAGACCAATAATTACCTATTATAAATTGTTGGTAAAGATGACTTAACCTATGCTATAATAAACAAAAATGTTCATTCTTCTTCATTAGATGAACGACCCTATTCAGCTGTTCTATTCGTTATGAAAATTTGAATTGATGTACAGCAAACGTTCCTAAATTATCCATCAGTAACTTTTCCTTAAGCATGCGTATAACAAGATATATTCTAACTTTCCGAATTGGTGAAACTGCATATCATTGCTACAGGGGCTGCCCCCAGCAAACCCAACCTTCTCCCATTACCATATTAACACTAGTGAACCTAATCTATGGAGTTTAGTTCACTTTATTTCATCTGAAGCAGAATAGGACAGAGCTTTGAACTCAATTCCATTTTTTTTTTTGTATTCTCATTCTGGCCATAGCTACCTAAGGCTTAGAATAGTACCTTGTTCCAATTTTATCTGACAATCTATCAGAACAACTGATTGTACAACCAAAGAAAAAAAAAAGATCATTGTAAACATGAAAATTGGGAAATATTCAGAGGATACCTTGACTAGTTAAATCTCATTCTCATGCAGCTCACCTTACAATTATCAAGAAATCACAACCATAACTAAAAAACGTTAAGAATACAGTCACACTATAATATACTTGATCAATGCCAAGAGAAGAGCCTACTGAGTACTCACGAATAATAGACAAATTCTATACAATCATACTTTTTTTGTTCTACTAACAGACTTACAAAAAAAGAAGACAGAAGTAGACAACTATAAGATATGAGGTCATAATGAGAGGATGGTCTGTTTAAGGGAACGCCATTCAACATCCCTAAATGAAGAAGCAGGGGGTTAGTCAAGGATAAACAAAAAAGAACTAATTGGGTACATATCTATCCTTGGCTTATGAAATTTGAGCATTAATGTACTAAATTAGCAAACAATTAATTAATTAAGCCCATATCCATCAATCCCAAATACAAGTTTGATTTAGATAAGGGTTAAGTTCTTCCATTTTCCATTCTTCCTAATATTGTATACTCCATTGTATCATTTAGACATTGCATGATAATATTCTTTGATAGCCAATTTCTTGTCATTAGCAAGAATAAATATATGAATAAATATTATATAATTATATATTACATAAATATGAAACACCAATTACCTCTATTATCAATTAGTATTAAACTTGAAGTATCATTATAAAAAAAAAAAATATCCTGGTATAATCAGTCCTTGTAGTTCTTATAATGAGGCAGTTAATTACTGTACGTGTTTATTGTAAAAAAGCAGCCTCAAGTTACATTAGTTATCATCTTCTAGTATTACTATTTATTTATTATTATTGAATTACACTTGAAAAAAAGAAGATATTTTTAGGTTTGTTGATTTTGTTTTTCATTATAATACAATAGTATAAGTTTGAATTTGTAATTTGTAATAAATTATAAAAACCTGATTTTTTTTTTACCTATAACCCTCAAATCTTTTCGTGCCAAATAACAATTCTTTGTTTCAAAACTCATTAATTTACAAGTTTGTCCATGAGGGAAATCAATTTCAAATCAAAGCCAATCATCAAAAAATATTGTTTTTTTTAAAGTTATTATTTGATTTATAAGTTTGATTTAACAAAAAATTTATTATTTAACACTTACTTATGGAAATGTCTATTCATGTGAAGAAAGTTACATTTCTGAGTCAAATTTTAAAACTTATTTGAATGGTATAGAAATTTGTTGAAATATTTCTTTTTTATGGAAGTGTCATATCACTAGATATGGACTATCTACTAAAGGAGAAAAAAAAGTTTTCTTGTTGCCATAGTTGTTATGGCAATAGATTATACTACCACTTACCTGAAAAATCTTTACATATTGAATAAAAATGAAATAGCTGGTTTGAAACACCTAAGATATTGAAACTAATTTCATCTAAAAGTAAGGTGGGAAGTAAAAGTTGTGTGATGAGTTCACTGCACCAGATTTTTCATTCATTGCATAATATCTTGAAAACTACTTGCCAAGCAAAAAAAAAGTATTAAAGCCGTGTTTATTGTAGAGTAAATTTATTAAAATTTGAGCTGTAGTACAATTTCTTGCATTCAACATTTTTATGAGATACAGTTTTTCAAGAACAATATTTTTTTTCAAAAAAATTATAACTACATCTCGTAAATATATCTTGGTTAGAAAGCAATTTTCCAATAAACTTTCATTTCCAAATTAATTCTTATTAGAAAATAAGTATGATTAGAAAGGAAATATAAAGTTGTAAAAAAAAAAAAGTTTTGATATAACTAATCAGATTATTTTTGTAGGAGCCCTAGTAATCAAGCTAAGAAGAGTGATAAGATTATTTTTCAATGGTTATCAGTAGCATTCTTCTAACAACTAGAGATGAATATTGTGCTCATTTTTATTTCATGAGGAAGTACTGATTTCTCCATTGTTGTTGCTGGCTAATGGTTATTCATAGAAGTCGATAAATAAAATCCAATTAATGGTTTTAAAACAAGATTAGTAATAATGTGATGCTAATGTTGTAATAACATGAAAGACATATGGGTCGCAAAAAATACTTCTAACAGATTGATCTGATCATCAAATTCTTCTAAAATTTATGTTCGAAGTATAGAATATGAAAATAAATATTATATTTGTATAAGCATTATAAAATATTTAAATGTTAATATGAAATATTCATTTATATTATTAAAGATAATAATATTATAATAATTATCATCATCATAATCTAAAATCCTCGTTACCACATAGTGCTGTGAGGATCCTGCTTATACAACCCCCACCTATTGTCTCTGTTGAAGACAACTAGTCATCTTCTCTCTACACAGTTTAGGTTTCTTCTGAGGAAGGCTTCCTGAACATCCTGCTTCCAGGTGATTTTAGGCCTACCTCTAAGCCATATCCCCTCCACCTTGGCCATGTTGGCCATTCTGGCATTATGATAGTTTGGCATTCTAAAAATATGGCCAAACCACCTTAGTTGGGATTCCTCTATAGTGGTTCATATGGTATTCACCCTGAGACTAGTCCATAGCATTGGTTATCCTGTTTCGCCTGGTTCTGCCTTCCATCTTCCTCAGGTACTGCATTTTTATTACACGGATTTGTCTTTTCTGTTTAGTTGTCATTTCCCAGAACATGAATATGTGAGCAGTGGTACAAATTTGAACTTAAACACCTTGATTTTGTATCTTTCCTCACCTATTATCTGTTTAGGAAGGATTTATTCTAGCTCCCAAACAATCATCCAGCATTAACACGTTCCTTGATTTCTGAGTCATTGTAGCCTGACATGTTTCAAGAAACTCCCCCTATGGCATCAATGCCAGGAAGGGCAAAAAAAATCAGCCACAAGGTACTTGAATGTTTTAGTTGAACCTGTTCAAGTCTTTACAATATTTTATGTATATATGTATTATTTAAATTTAAAAGGCATAATAAATATAAATATATACAAAATAGTATTTATAATAAATATGAAAAAAAAAGAATGCACAGATATCAGGAAATAGTTGTTTTTATATGAGAGTGTATATATACATACTACTGGGGGAGGGGTACCCCCTGTCCCAATTTTAGAAAGTATATAACTGTTCATTTAATTGCTCTACTCGTTGCTGAAATTTTATAACTGTAATTTACAGAGGTTATTAGTACATAAATACATAAACATGGGTTTTCATATTATTATAAAAGGATGGGTATGACATTGCAATTCTGATTGAATTCTGGATGATTTGATGCAGATAACCTCTTCCAATTGTTCTTTTTTTTTTGCGAAATGTTCTTTCACATTCTTCATCAGTGAAACTCCCTTTTTTTATGACCCATTTTTCTATTCTACCTTAGATGTAACATAAAATATTACACAGTGATCATACATAAAATAAAATATTACTCGGTGATTACTAAAAACTTTTCAGTAGAGAGATTTAAAAATATTACTTCTCAATGAATATGAATACTGCTCCCAAGACAAGGACTGGAGATTTCAAATATTTTTACTCGCAAAGCTGAAATACCATTAAAAACAAAGCAATGATAAATATATATCATTTTTTACCTCAATTCATCTGGTTTTTTTTCGTCTTTGAAATGGCTAATCTATGTGCATTGTAATTTTAATATAATGATCAGCTATTATAGTGTTGAATTTAAAAAATAAACTGAGAGATATGTAGAAAGTTGAATTCATTTATTTTATTATCATTATTTGAGTAGGACAAGATGAGTCATAAGTACCTTTTTTATTTAAATTTCATTTGATACATAGATGACAATCTTATCATATTTAGTTATGACTCTTTTCTGAAATACTTCATAAAACAGTTATATTCTCTCATTTATTGCATGAGTGTCATTGTAAAGTCAAAAGTTTTAAACCTAAGTAATTATAGTAATATTAACCTAATATTTTTTATAAATACCTTAAAGATTTTAATTCTTTCTAAATTCGTATGTTCCTTTAATTGTAGGTGTTAAAGGACACCTTTGGTTAACACATTTGGCATATTTAGGGCAATATGAAGGCACCTCTGATCTTTTAAGCTTCTTCCTTCTCACTGAGAAAAGGAGAGTGGAATATAGATTACCCAGCATGATTTCTAAATGCTTACATATTTAATTTAAAAATAGAAAAGATTTATTTAAAAGGCCTGAATTTGGGAAAAAAATTTTAATTTACAAAACTTTCATAATGGAACTTTTAAAATGGAGCTACCTGCTGATTTTTGGAGACTATTCAATGTTCAAATTTATGTCACAAATCTAATTAAATTTGATCAAAATTTACGGGATAATTTTTATTAGAGCTGATTAAGATACATAGGAAATTTGGAGATAAATAATGAATGCTGAAACCAATTAAATTTCTGCATAAATTACTACAGAAAAAAAAAAGGAAGTTTGTTTCAGTTTTCTTTCTTCATTTTTCTTGACAATAATACTAGTGTTGAATCAGAGTCTCCTGAAACTTCAACTACCAGTTGTTTCTGAAAAGCTACTTCTTGGTATCATCCAACACTCCAATATGTTAGTACTGTTTTTTTTTTTTAAGACAATCCACAACGAAGGTGATATTCACCAAGTTATCTACAGGTTACCAACCTATTCTAACCATGGTAGAGGGGTCAAGGTTTTCATTTTGTGGGTCGCCACTTAATGAAACAAATCAACACTCCCAGGCTTTATTCAAACCGGTGCTGCCCGCAGACTTCAGAACGATTTTGACCTAAGGATGGCCCTAGCACTGGTTTAAAACAGGTTTTGTGTATGCACAGCTTGGTGGTGCATGAGATCACTTTACCATTTCGGAGCTCGTTATTATTATTTATATATATCTAACCCGCCATTGCAATTTAAATTATCCTTGTTGGGTAAAATAGTAATGCTGTGAGTTATTTACCGTTTTAGGTCTTATTTTATCAAGACATTAAGGTTTATGTTAGTAGTTTTTTTATGTCTGCAATGAATTATATTGAAGAACTATGTATATTTACTTATAATGTATATATTTATAAGAATTATATTTTTGTAATTTATTTTGTTCAATTTTTTTTTTTTTTTTATGAACTTGCATATTTACATGGCCCGTTATCTGATTCGCCTTTTAGATGTCTATAAAAACTAAAATAGGCTCTATTTGTTGTCATCATATGCCACTGGATTTCAGCATTCACTTGAAGCATAATTTGAAAATTCAATTTTAGAAAAAATCTCTGATTTGACCTTTTTTTCTAGAATAACCATTCTCGAAAAAGGTCAAATCAGAGATATATGTAAGTTGTAGAGATGGTTTAAGTGGGAGAATTGAAATATGTAATTTGTTGCCATATGCAAAATATAAACATCAAATTGCTTTTGTAATTGAAAAAAGAAGAATTTTTTGGAAATTCAGATCATTATTCTATTGAATATCATTATTCCGTACATCTAGGAGGGGGTATTTATTGTTTTATCAAATTAAATGTTTTAAAGTAGTTTTAAGTAAATAAAAATAAAAAGGTTTAAAATTAATATGGTAAATTTATGTCACATTCGCTATTCACATTTTATAGGTGTATTTCCTTTTTAAAATTAATTATAATATGTATTAAAATACATTTAGATACATTTCATAAATAATTGATATGTTAAAATCAAATTTAACAGAATTTAAGGATTTTTGGAATGTTCATGTAATTTTTATTTTATTATAATTTTTGATAAGCATAATATATGGACCAATAAGAGAACTGGGACAATGGTAATCAAGAAAAAAATCTAGAGTTAATGGAGTTTTATGGTCAGCTCTATATAGTGGTGTTTCTCAAAGTGGCCAGAATCTGCTGCCTTGGTCATGTGCTAAGGATGCCAGAGTATTGCCTTCCAAGAAGACTTCTGTATGGACTGCCAGAAATAAGAAGGCTATACCATCAAGTGTTGACTTTATAGGAATGGATATTTACTTTCTGATCGTGTATATATAATTTATAATTACTAAATATTAAATAATTTTATAAATGGCTAAAGGAGAAAGATGTTGTATTAAGTAAGGAACAAAACTTATATTTGTTAAAATACGAAGTTTTATAGAAACAAAAAAATAAAAATTTGCTGTTCGAAATTTTCGTCTTCTCTGCAATTTAGATTTTTTTTTTCTCGAAATTCACAAAAAAAGCGATCACTTGAACATGAGTTCACTAAGCTACAAAAAACTTGGGGACGTAATAAAGTTAGTAAATGAAAAGCATTGTACCACTATGCTTGTAGTGTAGCATTTATTGTAAAATTGTGATTCCCACAAAGGAAGGAAACTCATAAATATATAATGATAAAATAAACGAAGCGATTAATCAATATTTCATGGATGAGCCAACAATACAATGCCTCCTTCTCAAGGTGAAAGTTCATTAGGTAATAGGTTTTTTAATCAATTGATTACTGAGCACTAGCCTATTATTTATCTCTTTTCATGTTTAACTGTTCTATTATTATTACAAAATGGAGAAAATGCGTCTTCAGCTAAATATTATATTTTTTTTCGGCTTAGGAGTTTTTACCCTAAACGGAATCTGAACAAAACACACGCATATAATTATGATATAGCCAAGCTGACTATGAGATGCGGTTTTAACTGTTCAGATAAATCGACATTAGTACTCACATAATAAATATAGTGTAAATAGTCAAATACACAATTAGTCTACTTGAACCATTATGATATATATTTAGGAAATTAACACTAACGTTCAATTTTTTTTTTTCGTAGGGAAAAAAACCCTTGTGTAAGCGTCCTTAAACAAAATAAATTTAATACGTACATATATATAACAGGAAAATGATATATGTATACCTGCGAAATATTGTCATGGATTACTTTGTGGCATTATAAGGTTAGTTGCAGGGTCCGATTAAGGTAGTTAAAACATGTAGGAGGGGATTATTGGAACGGGGAGGGCTTTCCCCTGGCTAACGTCCAATTGCACTTCCTAAATATAAAAATAATTAGGAGGCAATGGTTTAATGAGAGAGGAGTATTTATATATTAATATTATTACTTAATACTCTTATTTCCAAATATTAGTTTTATCATAGGGAAAATGTACTGTTTTTCTTTGGTCTGTTAGCTAGTTATTAAATTCTTTCATAGTTTATATTTATATATTTTTTATTACTATTAAAAATTAAAAATGGTTGATTATTTCAAATATACAAAATCAACTTTCAAGGAAATCGTTTCAGAAATTCGGCATTTAAACCTAGCAAATATTTTCAAGGACTTAGCTTATATTACTACCACCACCTAATTTTACATTAATATACCGTGTTAAATTAAAATAATTTGAGCCATTATAGATGAAATAAAAAATATGTAAAATTGATCATGTATATATATATATACTAATTCAATTTTATCGAAAAGTTGCTGTGACATCCAAGAGATATATCTGTACTAAATATACTATTTAAACTTAATACGACTTTTTCCTTTCTAAGCAGGGAACATACATTTTTGTGAGATTCGGTAGTTTAGAACTCAAGGTGCCTAAAACATTTTTGCAACACTGACAATAAATATGGTTAAGAGATGAATACAGTATTGAGGATTTCTAAATGGTTATTGTGTGGTTATAAAAGAGATATGGCAGCCATTACAGCCATCTTCCTACCAATGGAACCTTTCATCAACAGTTCTGCAACATCTGATATCTTACTTTGTTTGATTTCAGAGACTCATAATGCAATAAACCTACTGAAAAAAATCACCTCTAGAAACTGCAATCAATCATATTCCTTAATTCTCCATCAAACTTATTTCTCAATGCAACTTTTAGTCAGACATTACTAAAGTATTCTATATCAGCATTAAATTTGCAGTCGTCTAATTCAAAATGGGGGACACAGAAGGTTGAAATATATAAAAAATGTATTACTGGAAAATGCTCTCATGCAAGCACTTCATTTTTCCAAGATGGTTTGTTTCATCCACCAGGGTGAATTTGATTCGGTCCGGACAAAATTAACTATTTCGTTCAATTTCAATGCATCATAATAAAAAATTGTGTAGTTGTTTTCTTTTTTCTTTTCTATAAAGAAAAAACACAGAAGAAAATAAATAAATAACCAGTGTTAATTTACTCTTGAGTTCATTGCTCAATCGTAAAGATGGAATTTACAATAAAAAAAATGAACATAATATAAACAAAAATGTAGATAGAAAAGAAAATAGTATCATCTACAATCCTTAGATTTATTTTCAGCATTATTGAAGTTCGCAATCAGCTTTGATGTCTTGTTTCTCTTTCACTTACATGTAAATATAAAATACAAATACAGTCCAATGTTTTCATATTCACAACAGACAGCGTTCGTGGCCGCCCGTCAAATACATAAGTATCCTAGTCCTGATAATGTCCTTTTCGTCCGTTTAGTCAAATTAAGTTCATTTTGTCAAATCGACTGATCAAAATTAAAAAAAATTAAAGTGGACAAAATTCCTTCTTTGTCAAGCACGTAAGAAATAAAAAACCCATCAAATGCGAAAAAAAAAACATTTTCTACCGATATTATATGCCCGCAAGCAAACAACAAGCCATTTTTCTTAACAGTGCACTTTTTGATTTATTAAAAGTAAACATGAAATTGTATTCAGATGTCTAAAAGTGTTTTTGAAAACAAAATAACCAATAACTTAGAATCCTAAGTCCAATATGCTATATTTTAGCTTATATTAGTACAAATTTTGTTTGCAATTTAGATGTTTTTTGTTATTTCCTCTAAAGAATTTTTTTTTGCGTTGGGGATGAGCAGCTTCTAAGTTCCAAGAGATGTTTAGTTTTCGAATTATTTGAAAATTATACTTTCTTTATTTATATAGTTTTTTAGATAAGCATTTTAGATAAGCATAGTTTTTTTAGATAATCATAATTTTTTTTTTTTTAAATTCAGCCTAATTGACCAAGTAGGAACCGCAATTAACAATTTTAGTTTTTGAACGATTCTCGTGGTAACTGTGCATCCCCTACAAATAGGACGTGCTAGCATTTTGATACATTAGCAGCAACTGAACACGTGAACATAATAAAAAAAAAATTTTATTCTTCAGAAAATATAGAATTAAAATGAGCTCTGAAATCGATTGTCAAGAGTATTGTGAATCATTAATAATATTATTTTAAAGTCAATTGAGGTATTTAGAACCCAGAAGAATTTGTTCTTGGAAGTATCGAGGCCTTGAATACGTTTAATAAATAGAACAAATGTTGCATCCGGTTACTGTTGATACAAAATACTGTCATGCTGACAAATTGCATGATAATATAATGTTGTGGCAAGGGACAATGTAAAACGAAAAAAAACAACAATAAAACTTAAAAATCAAGTTCTTCGTTATTCTTAACACGAATTGTGATTTGGATGAAAAACTGAGTTGTGCCTTCGACAGTTGAGGACATTAGCTATGACTCCTAGTTCCAGGGATCCCTCACCAAATCCAAGAACTGGTCTGATGGGTATAATACAGTGCTCCCCACCACCCCGAGGCCAAGGGGTTTATCAAGCTTCGCGGGCCAGAGCCAGGTGTTCAGTACGACAGCCTAGTCATGAAGTGTAGTCTCGTACTCCTGTTCGTCGGCGCGGTCCTCGTGGCGGTCGTCAAAGCGTCTGTCCTCCAGAGGCAGGAGCGGCAAGTCTGGGGTTTCCCAGAGGATCCGGTGAGTGAGATTTATACTATAAAAGAAGTTGGCTCGAAAAATATTTTGTTTTAGGAGAGGATTATAGTTACAGATTATAGTTAGTGATATAATTATAGATGATAATAATGATATAGTTATAGATTATAGTTAGTAAAATTCAGTCATAATACTTTTTACAGCTTTGATGCCTAACTGCAAGAAAGATGCATATTATTATCTAGAAAGAAATCTTCCTCCCACAGCTCCTAAATAATAGGAATGGATGTTTACTTATAAAATCAATCATTTTTTCTATAAATAGATTTAATTTTTACTAATGAAAAAAAAAGTTTAAGATATTTTACAAGTTTTAGAACCTTCTATTAAGCTGTTGGTATTATCTATGAATGAACATATTCACATTAAGTCCCTACATAAGAAAGTGTTAATAACGAAAATTACACTTTATTATATATTTCTACTGCTTTCTGGATAAGTTTATGTCCAATGAATTAATTTTTACCAGTGGCTCGATAAATATAGGACACACTTAACCGATTATTAAATTAATTCATGAGATATGCAACTTTTAATTATTTGACCAAGCTCGGAAAAGATCAAGAAAAAATTATGGATTTCAATGAGATCTTTGTGTTTTCCTAAACTTAATAATTCTTTTAAAAAAAGGTTTTTGGTAACGATGTATGAAATATGTAATAAAAAAAATGTTAAAGTAGAATAGAAAAAAAATATATTATATAGTGACATTGCAACATTGTGAATCATCATACAATTATTAATTTATTATTGACAACAATAATTTAATTTACAATTATTGTTGCGTTAACTATTATATTATTTAACATCAGATAAAATTGGTAATGTAAAAATGAAAAATCCACGGTTACATAAAATATAAATACATAAATATATGATTTTGTTACAGTTTCTTCTTTTCTACTTCTCTAAATTTAAGAATGTTTTTCAGTTTCTCCTCTATCAATTCGCTAACTCCCCTGGGTTGTTATTGACCTCCTGTCATTCCCAAATTATTTCTTAACGACTGGTATTTTCAAATCTACAAAAGAATGTTTCTTAAGTTGTGCAATAGCTAAATCGCCCAGTAATGTACTTCACTTTTAATATTTGCGGGTTAATATATGGATAATAAATATATAATTTGATTTAATTTTTTTTTTTCTGGTCTTGTAGAAAATGTTGTCATGCTTCATACCTCTCGAAATTTTTTTCAAACAACGTAATACTTTCTGACAATCAAATTTTCTTTTGAGGTGTAGATAGTTGACCGTAGATTAATGATTGGAGAAGTTTGTCGGGGGGTGCGGTCAGCAAAGAACAACATAAATAAATAAATATGGTTTTGTTTATTTATGTTGTTCTTTGCTGACCGCACCCCCCGACAAACTTCTCCAATCTAATTTTCTTTTATTCATCTCTTTTCTCTGTGAGCTATTCTGTCTAAGTATATGAAACGTCGAATGGAAAATACTAACAGTAAGTTTCGCCAAAATCGTTAGAGACATTTTTTACGTTAGTCCACAGAAAAATGGGAATTTTGGCAATAAATTAAGGGATTATTTTGTACCCAGGCACCGGATTTGAAACTCGACAAAATAATACAGTAAGACCGGTTTTTGACAGAGGAGACGTATCCAGACTTTGACCCTTTAGAAAAGTAAATATCCGGAATGTTGATTGAACACATAAGCAGTTCCTTCTGAAGACGTAGGAGTGACTTAGATGCTAGCTCGACTCCATATAAATACAAAAAAGTAGTAAAAAAATCAGGTTTTGCAAGCTATTAACCTTTTACACAGCTGCGTCATCAGCGCTTCAGTTTTCCTTGTTGACCGCCTTCAGTAACCTGACCATGTCTAAAGAGCCTTGGAATTCCGCAGTCTGTGGCTCCCTGGGGTTTTAAACGCTTTATAATTATAACATGTGGAAAATCCGACTGTTAATGATTTGCATTGGGTGACCGTCATGATGTTTGCGGCCATCGGCAAAGCTGCTGGACATGAATATAAATATCAGTTTATATTGCAGGATGTTTTGCTAATTACAGCTTCATACATTGGATTTTCTTAATATTTTTTAATAAAATATTCAGTATAACTGAATTTTGATTTGATTCATCTTTTATATTAAAAAAAAAAATTATCGATATAATAATACAATGATTGAACAACCTTTCATTCATGCAAAAAATATGCAAATCATCGTTCGGTTTGTACATTGTTTTTGAAAGATTAGTATCAGGTGTCCAATCATGTGGTTAAATTTTAATTAATCGCAATTATGTGGTTAAATATTAATTAAGGGGTATCAGAGTTATGTAGATCATTAGTTGTATTGGACTTCCCAAGATTAGTCCTTCATTGCTGCAAAGTATCCAGGAGACATGAGGCGTCTCTTTTTAAGACTGATTTCATACAATGTTGAACGAATGTTTAGAGAATTCCTATTCTGGAGTGAATAATGTTAATTTTTTATTTATTGAAATTCACAAATGTTTAAAAAAATAAAATAAGGGAATGTGATGAATGTTTGAGAACCATGATAATATAGAGAAAGAATCACCCAATAGTGGTACTTCAATTTAAATTAGAAGATACCTTGTCCGTCTTCTTTTCAGACTCCCCGGGGAAATATCAGGGATTGTTAAGGATGAGTGATTAATAACTAATGAGTTTGGGAGGTCAAGGATTTTAAAATGAAAGTTAATGAATGTTGATATGAAGTTATGGTAGGTGTCTGCTGGTTAAACATAAAATATTGTAATTAACATTTTAAAAGAACGTTATATAAAAGCACTCGCCTTTGCAATTACCAAATTTTGCGACTGAACGCCTTATATCATGGAAAAAATATTTTTATTAAAGTGTTATCATATATTAAATGAAAAATATTTGTCAAAAAGTATCTTGTAATAAGAAACGTTTAGAAAATTCATTTGACAAATGACATAAATTAGGCTATGGTAGATTTGCGACATTAATGTTGAAAAGTATTGTATATATTATTTTATCATTATGTTATTTTATTTATTTATTTTTCATACAGATAGTTTGATTATGTTCATCTTGTCTATTCTTTTGTTTGTATATATTTTAAGAGAGTTTTTTTAATTTTTTTTTTTTCTTCTTTTTTTTCTTTTCTTTTTTTTATTTTAGTATGCATGAGATCATTCATCACTATTACCTATTGCCCACAACTGTGTGGCAGATTGTAATATCTATCAATAAATAAATCTATCAATTCCAAACAAAAAAAAAAAAAAATGTTGAAAATATTCTATTTGTGTTTTTGCTACTTTAGAGCCCTAAATCTGAATTATTTTTCGACCGATTTGTGAGTGAATAAAAGGTAAATTCTTTTTTTGTCAACTCATCCGTTAATCACATAATTAAGGTTGAACTTCAAAAGTTCACCAACCGATTTTCAACCCACCAATTGTTTTAACTGATTATTTTAAAATAAAGCTAAAAGTTTCTATAGTTTTTAATTAAAAATAATTCTGATAAATCTCGTAGAGCCATATTTATGTAGCGACATTTCGCTATGTTTTGGTCCAAGAAATATTTTTTACTTAACAGTTCGAGGACAACCAGCTAAATACATATTCACCTTTAAGCGTCTCATTCCTTAGGCATGAGGAAAACTAAGTTTAGAATTTTTAGTATTTAGGGATTTCATGGCATTATAGTAATTGTTTGAAGGTTTACTTTGTTAAGGACCGTTCGCCTAGTATCTTAATATCTTATTGTGAGGTGGTCCAATACTTTATTTAAACAAAAATATTTTTAAAGTTTAGATGGATTCCCGTTGTTCTATAACTTATAATCTATACCTATAGATTTCCAACTATTTAGTTTTAGTTTTTATGTATTCTAAGATAATTAAAGGGTTAGAATGACGATGTACCTCAATTTCGTTTTATTTTTAGAAAGTGAATGTTTTGTAAATATACTTAAATTGTAATATATATGTTATACAGAAATTAAACTTTGAATTTTCTTTCATGATGGTTTCTAATATGTCTGTAATTGATTTAATTAGCGTAAGCATGAATACAGTTTTTAAAAACTTTCTTTCTTAAAAACTACAGTGTGAGTAAACTTTACTCAGAGTATTACTATACCCACTTAGAAGTTTAGTATTCTAGGATTAAAACGTCTGATCTTCTCAGTAATATTCATAATATATTGAATCATAGAAATACATTTATCTATAAAAATGAAAAAGTAATGTATTTTCTAATATCTTAATTTATTTTTAGATACAATTATTCTATCGATATATTGTTCCTCATATTCTGAATATTATAGTTAGTGGAATTATTTTCCTATCTTAATTAAGTGAAATCCTATAGAACATTTCATATGCCCGTCCCTTTTTCCCAACCTCATCCATCCTTTGCAATTGCAAGGATTCTCAAGAATTCTCCTCAAAGTTTGTAACGGTAGTGCCCTGAGAAGTTGTGTTAGTATGTAGTTATATTGTAGTTCTTGCAATGTCCAGATTTTTCACTGATGTCCTGATTGTCTGTAACTATAGCGCCACTCAATGTCCATTAGTTTAAAAAAAAAAATTAAAAAGTCAGGTGTTTCTGAATAATTCGATTATTTCTGTAGATAAAATCTTTAGATACTATACATTCGTATATCATTCAAGTACACTTACTAATCTTTCTCGTAATGAAACACATTTTCTAACCTCCTCAATTATTATTTGAGTTAATAACTTTAAATACAATGTTATCCCTCCTTTCGCAGGTGACTTCAGTGAACATCCCCGCTCGGCCCGGCACCACAACCACCACCAGGCGGACAACGACCACAGCCTCCGCCGCTACCGCCAGTACGACAACTCCAAGACCCGGAGCGGCCACATCCACCCAGCCCACAGGGGTCATCTTCCAAGTAAAGGACTGCAACTGCCCGGCTCCTCCGCAGTTCAACCCGGTCTGCGGCTCGGACGGGAACACGTACGTTAACAGGCAGAAGCTGGCCTGCGCGAGGAGGTGCGGCTTCGATGTCCAAGAGGCCAGGATGGGAGCTTGCTAGGAGGCGTTGTCTCCTATTTGTTTATAAGTCACAGAAGACTGCTTAAGCTTCCTGTTGTACATAAAATATTCCCCACAATAATGTAACCTAATAGTTTCGAATTCTAGTAACAATCCATTAATTTGGTATTTCTCGAAAGAATATTACATAGCCATGTTTTAATTTTTTTTTGCGATGTAAATAGTTAAATTACTGCTATGAAATTTAAGTTTTTACTGTTAAGTAATAATATATGTGATTTATGTAGCTTTGTTAATATTTTATAATTTTGTAAAATAAATAAACGACAAAAATCATTTTCCATTTCTCAAATTATTTATGTGATAATGTTTGAAACTATGACATAATGATAAATGTTATGAAAATTTTTATTTTGTTATTTAATATATCATTAGGGAGTGACGGTAGCAGCGGGGTAACGCGCCTGACTCCCAACGCAAAGGTTACAAGATCGAGTCCCCGGCGCTATCCGGGATTTTTTCAAGCATATAATTATACAATACTCACTCAAAACCTTCCCTCGGGCATTTGTGAGGCCTCTTAGGCGTGGAAGTGACGAACCCACCCTATGAAAACAACACGTCATGAATGCGCGATGTATTTCCTACGTTCATCGCGCGAGGTCTTGGACCTCTATGGTCTGTTGCGCCAATAATAATAATAATATGTCATTAACTAATAGAAATTTTTTCTAATAACAAAAGAACTGGGAGCAATATCTATATGTAAAAAACTGTCAAATACTAATGGTCATTTGTTTTCGCTAAAACAGTGACTATTTTCTAATGGATAGTGCTTTGATTAAAATAAAAAGTTTTATTTAAAAAATTTATATATCCAATGCTGAAAAGTAAAAGTTTTTTGAAAAGTTAAAATTCTACACCAAAAAGGTATTCTTGATTTCATAATTTAAATTATCCCTAGTCAAATAAGTGTTGCAAATAAACATTTTAAACTAAAATTTAACTAACCTACATGAGACGCTCCCATGATCACATGCACTAAAGCGATTCTTAGGGTGTTTGTGAAAGAACCCATGGATCGGACATCGAGCAATGGGCAAACCCAGTTGGTCATTAAGAGCTTTATTTATCGAAAGCCTGGGATTCACTTAGCATGGTTAATAGGGGCCAGGGCCAGGCCTGTGTGAACTAACCTTGGGACTGAACAGATCCCGCATTTGCATGGCAGGAACAAGATAAGCCAGAGGTAGTGCAAAACACACTTCAACCTTCAATGTAAATAAAACCGTCCATTGTATTGATTCATTGAATAAAGAGTTTAAAGGATTCTTCGAAAATAAAGAAGTGAATGAATAAGTAATTATTCAATGAAAAGTAGATAATCATAAGATGATAATTTCCTTCTTCAGAGCCTACCACACTAAGTTTAAGGCCCTATGCACACGGAAGTACTGAAAAGGAACTGATCAGTAATGCGATTTACGCGATTTTTTTTAAAATTTATATTTATTACTTCAGTATCTTTCTTATATTTTCTCATATCTCTATCACTATTTTTTCCATTATCCTGTTAAAGGCACATTGGGTTGAAACCAAAATATGATAGGGAAAAGGAAGGGAAGGAAAAGAAAAAAAGAGAGATAGGGGAAAGGATGGAAAAGGAGGAGGGGAATCATGAAAAAGAGAAAAAGTAAAAGTGAAAAAAGGAGAAAAAAAAAGGAAAACAAAAAAAAGTCGTGTTCTAATGCTGTATACTACTAATGTTGGTAATTATTATTGTATACTTGTATAGGCTTATTTATTGTATGATTAAAAATATCGTCTGATTAGACTAAATTAAGTATGCTGTGTGACTAGCAGTCCAATGAAGTAGGGCAGCACAACTTTGTATTTTAATAAAATTTTCCTCCTTCCTCCTAGTTTACTTTTAGTCAACACCTGTATAATACAATGGGAGGCCACACACGGCGCTACTGGTAGTGGACTCATCTGTGAACAGAAACCCGGTAGTAACCAGTCCCCTGGTGTAGCGTTGCCGTGTGATTCCAGTTTCTAGTTTCTCGAAGATGAGTGACGAACAGACCAATCTGTTGCTGGTGGAGAAGGTTGAAAAAAAACCCATCTAAGAGCATTATTTTATAATCTATTATAATTTTCACCGTTCGAACTATTTTAAGAAGTATTAAACGGAGAAGGTATAGGTAGAAGTCGGGAACGTCGTAAAACCTGTTTAGAAGCAACAAATAACCACTTCTGAATATTGTTTCAAGCCAAGGCTGTACCCAAAACCTTCTTACTATTCTTCTCATGATGCTTTCATCATCACTCAAGTCTTACGAAAACATTTCACGCTCGATATCCATGACGATACCGGACAAACTAGAGATTTTGATTGCTGATGAGTAGCCTTGAGTGTGGGTCAAGCAACCACTAAGTAAGGGAAGATTATACTGAACATGCCCAGAAATTCCTTTATGCTTGTTAACATTCAATTCCGTTTGTTAATTATGATTCCATTAATTAGATAAAATAATCATCACTTTGAAGTTTTCTTTGTTATTCTCAAATCCTTTTTTCCTTCCAAAGCATATCGTAGTACTTCTTTACCTTCTGAGATAACTGAAAAAGTGATAGATTGGCTAAAATGACAAGCTGACATCTGGTGACAAACTATTGTACTACAGCCAAACCTTGTGAAATGCATCTGATAGTGCAGTACACAGAGGAGTACAAACATCATGATTTCGAATCCGAATGGAACATGACAACTTCACTTTTTACCCCCTAACTTGATAAGATAATAGCTCCCAAAATAAGAGGGCCTTATGTTTTTATAAATGTACATTAGTGTATGTTATATATGTATGTTAATGAAAAAAGGGCCATTCTCTTCCAGGAATAAATTCGATCGACAAAGACATACATTTTTATAAATTCTCTCCTGTACTACTGGTACTGGTACTGGTAAGTTATGGTGGGAACAAGTCCGACAAGTCAAGATTCATTCTTCGGGTCCGCCGACAAATGAATGTTTAACTGCCGCAGGGGGGAATCAAACCCACAACGTTCCGCACGTTCAAACCCACAAGGTTCAAACCCGCACGGGTCCCTCTCCCCTATACTAACCTGACCAGTGAGATTAAGACCTGCAGTTTGATCCCTCCTCACTCACTAATAGGACAAAGAACTGTCACAGAAAAGACTCTTACACATAGCGGATCCTCTAACCCATCATAAAATGCCAAAGGACAATAAAAGGAATTTTGTATATTGTAAGTGATGAAAGGTCGGGGATAAAAAATTCTAATTCTATTTTAACGCTGTAGTTTTTTTTTTTTTTTAATCAATTCTTACATTGTAAACCTACAGAGCCCCAGACTCGGAATGTTAAGATTTACTTCTCGGGGTCTCTGTCAAATAAATATTATCTGACCTAGTTGGGAATCGAACACACTACGAACTCTAGTACCCTCGTCTCAACGTGAATCCGACAATTCACACAAAACAGCACAGTCCAATAGAAATAATATAAACAATATGAATAATGATAATTAGTCGTAGCCCTCCAAGAGTTGTGTGAACTAATTTGAAAAGAGAAATACATCTTGACTAAAATCCATCAATATAAAAGTTCTTCTCTGAAGCATAAAACAAATCCATTAATATATTCGCTTTACAAACCGTTAAACAATCAATTACGTGAACACAGAAGCACAAGTAGCGGTGTAGGTAACCAATTGTTCTGAGGGCTAGCGACTACTCAGGAACTTTCCCAACACATCTCAAAATTCAAATGAACTAGTGCCTTGAATTTGCTATTAAGATCATTGAAAATTTCCTACAATATAATACCCTATTACACTGAACCAATATACCATAATCCTAATGGTGCAATAAATAGATTCATACAACTTTTATAGAAATATTTAACATAGTAAAGGAACATGAAAACTCACGGTCATTAATGGAAATAATGAAGTTAGCATGAATAGCCTATAATAATACACCGAATACACTTTTAAAGTCAGCTCCCAACGACATTACTTTTGAGAAAATTAGAGAAAATAAATACATTGAAGAATAGTAATATTTTCGAGCAAATGACAAATAGTCACAATAAAGAAAAACAACTAATTAACTAAGTAATTAAACAACCAGCTAATTATGACCCACTAACAGGCATAGTCCAATCAGGATATAAACAAAAAAAATACAACCAAGGAGACCAATGAGATACGAAAAACATAGCACAAACTTTCTGATTGCAGGAACGGCAGTAATATTGACGAGAAACCTTATTCTAATTCTATTCAGCCTGGGACTAGCCGAACTATACAAGAAAGCTGACTTTTAGAAAGGACCAGGAGTATGTCAATGGTATAGGAAATGTGGATTAAGGAAAACATGGATGTGAACGACAAGGAAAATTATAGCATATTTATTTTAATTTACGCTTACAAAAAAATGCCTTATCAATGGACAAGGAAAGGTTATCTCTTGGATTACGGAAAATATGGACGCAAATGACGAGGAAAACTATGACAAAATAATCGCAAAAATAGGAAGATACGAACAACATTGATCATCAAATGTCATAAGTCATAAGTTCAAAATTAATAATTAATTTTAATTTTAACTTTATAAGGAATAATAATAACGAAATCAGAAAATACCTTTATAACCATATCTCTACTCACTAATCACTTAGAACAAAATTATTATTATTCAATGTAGGTGATCTTCTTGAATAAGGAGGAATTCTGAATTCTTCACGACGAAGGTGTATTAATGAGGGACTTTTGGTTCCCAAGCTTAAGCCAATATTTTATGTTTAGTATGGATAAGCGAATGATTACCTATTAAAAATTGATTAGTAAGGTGTATATAGATAATGAATGATTTAGTTTTCTGAAGACTTAAAGTTGAATGTAATAATTTTAAGCTCATTGCTAAACAACAAACAAAATTAATGATTTAGGTATCCTTAGAATTCTATAACGTTATTTACGGTATTATAACTGAAAAAGGCATTAAAACCTTTTTTTTTTTTCTTTCTTTTTTTCCGATCCCTCTAAAACAGAAATAAAAAGTGAATTAATAAGTGCATTACTGTGAAAAAGAAAAGTAATTCGTGTTGGGTCTTACCTTTTACTACCTTTGGTATTTTAAGGTTACATGTTATGTTTATTGTTATATATAAGATATCCATTCTAAAAAAGGTGCTATTTTAAGTCCGGAGGTGAGAGGCCTCCTCGTGTTGTATCGCATAGAAGATAAAAATAAAAAAACATTAATTAATAAAGACGATAGATAATGGTGAAATAATAAGAAAAGTCAGAAGTCGAAAGAGAAAGTGTGGGGGAGGGGGAGTGCATCAGAAGGTGGAGTTATGACGTGATGTTGGTAAGGTTTTTGGAACTTTTTCTGCCCTGCCACCTCGCAGGAAAGGGGGATGGAGTGATAGACTGGAATACTGGATTGAAGGAAGCAGGGAGACTGCCAAAGAATTTAATGTGTCTCCGTGTGATGTGTTGTTGTACAGTTTCTAACTGTAGTTCGTTATGAATGTGTGTCATCTTACGTCTTTCCAGAGATGTTCCTCGAAATACCTTCTGTAGATTAAAACATTGCTATCTTATGTACATATAAATGTAATATCTGATTCATCCTATGTATTATGGCAAAGAGGGAAACTACAACGCTCATTAATCTCTACTCAATGCGTTGTTTTGTACAACTACAAAATGTAGACATGTTCAGTAGAAACCTACATTTTTCATCATACCCCACTACTATTTTAAATAACAACATAGTGTATCTATGAATTGTATATTCATGAATATTTTTCTTTTTTAAAAAAAAATGATCTGCTATACACTGAAAATTGTATTCTCATTATAAATAATTATTATTGCACTGACATTAGTATTTTATGTAATAATTGTATGACTATCTTTTTAAAAAAACATAATAATCAATATAATACTATATGTTGCCTTAAGAACACTAAATCATTCATTATGTATATACCCCTTACTAATCAATGTATAATATATGATCATTCACTCATCCATATTATACATAAAATATTGGCTTAAGCATGGGAACCAAAAGTCCCTCATTAATATGTCTTCATCGTGAAGAATTCGTTCTTTTAACCCATCCTTTAATTACGAAGAATCCCTATTACAGACGTTCTTATTCAAGAACCTCACCGACGTATCAATTTCAGTTTTTTCTTTCTTTGAGTATACTATATATCTAGAGGACTTGAAAGAGACTAAATATGTATCCTATATACATCAGTAGCTGAATTCTCGCTCTATTTATGACCTCTGTATGTTGCCAATACAAAAATCAAATATACTCTTGTCTTCAGGAGGAAATCAGAAATTCTGAAAAATACCCCAATTGGACACTTTAGAACCCATGGAAATAGATGACAATGCTCCACCAGAACATCTAGGCTTCGTGAGGATACTTCAGAGGTAAGGAGGGAACACGTTAAGTCAACTACATATAATAAGAAGCCCATTTCTCGAACCAACCAGACTTCCCTATATATACCAGCCTCCTCACCTCCCGTATTCCCTATATCTGATCCGGTCTTAACTATTTAGTCTAGTTCGATATAATTTATAATTTATAATTATAAACTCTATTTCACGATCCCCGCACATATCTCCCGGAAATCATTCTCAAGAGAAGAAAGGTAAAGACATTTCATCAGATTTTTGGATATATAGCCAAATCTGATAGATGTTCATGGCTGCCTGTTTAAGACGTTACTTTCATGAGGAAATAATAATTCGAACCAGAAAAAAAACTATTGTATACAAAAAAATGGTCACTTTTAAAGAATTAATTACATGCATGACTAGAAGTCATGAAATAAATTGAAATTAATCATGTAAACTCTGTAAAAAAAAAATGGTGTGGCTCCGCTACCCACAACTACTCCCCTAATATGAGTTGAAAATAACTCTTCCTCAGTTCAACACATCAATTAATTTATAATGCATCACGCCAATATTTCTCTTTATTATTTTTCCACATTAAAAGTATTCTATCAAAAGTCAATGTATCCATCTTTGGTAAATTAACATAAAAAAAGTTATTAATGAGGTATGTTATTCGGACAAACCAGAGGGTAATTGAAAATTTGGATTTGTAACACCTATTTGACAAGGTTTAAAATCGATCTATCTATCTATTTTTTATATATTATTTCGGGCTCCCAGCAGGCCTCGTGCGTCTTGTACCACACCATCCTTCCACCGGAGCTTGGGCCATCCGACTCTTCTTAGACAATGGATTTCTTCTTCCATGACTCTATTAATGGTAGCAAAGCCTATTTTTACAAGCTGAACATTTTTTTTTTGTTTATGTGGGATACGTTTCTGTAGCCATTTTTGCTTTGAGGTTTATCCTAAGCACAGTTTTTGAAAAGTACTTGTGTTGTCAAAAAATAAACAAAATTAATGTTTATAATTTTGTTCATTTTTGTTGACTAATCTTGATTAGTCAATTAACCGTACTGGCATAATGATTCTTTGGTAACTGCTGATCGAGTCAACATAAAATAAAACAATTCATAATTTTTATTTATTTTATTCTTCAAAAAGTATTGCATTAAAATGATCTCAGAAATCGACTCTCAAAATTATTCTTAATCATTAATAATATTATTTTAAAGTAAATGTGGGTAATTAGAGCTCAGAATAATTTGCTTTTGGAAGTATCGAGGTCTTTAATAGATTTAATAAACAAAACAAGATTAAAGTTAATAGATCTTAATGGCTTACTGATAAGTTGCTGGGTAGCACACTGTTGTGCCAAGGGACAATGGCAAACGAAAATAAAAACTTTAAAATCGAGTTCTCAACACGAATTTTGATTTGGATAGGGAAATGAGTTGTACATGTGACAGTTGCAGTATCAGCCTTCAGTATCAGCTGATAACACTGATGACTCCTAGTTAGACCAAATCCAAGAACTGCATCAGTGCTCCCACCACCCTCAGGCTAAGGGTTTTATAAAGGTTCGCGGACCAGGGCAGGCGTTCACAACGGATGTCCAGTCATGAAGTGTAATATCGTACTCCTGTTTGTCGCCGCATTCCTTGTGGCGGTCGTTAAAGCGTCTGTTTACCAGGGGCAAGATTGGAGGCGAGCTGGGAGTCCCGTGAGTGAGCTTTAAACAGTAAAATAAGTTGGTTTGAAAAAAGTTTTGTATTTTGAGAGGATGGTTCCGAAGATTATAGTCAGTGACAGACAGCCATAATCTTTTTTATTACACATATATCCTAAAAGGCCTAACTAGAAGAAAATGAAAAAAATTAGTATAAATCTGAATCTGCTTGTTAGTATCAAGGATCTGTATACTAGAAATGTATATAGAAATCTTCCTCCCTTCCCTTAAATAACCGCAACGTATTTATTTATTTGCCATAACAATATTATATGAAAAACAAATCAGTTTCCAAGTATTCTACTATTTTTAAGGCACTCTATTAAGCTGTTAGAATGAACTAATAAATTCTTCGAAATCATAATCCTTATTTTAACAGTGGAGTGAAAATATTCATATTAGTCGGTAAAATATAAAGCCCCAAAAAAAGGAAGTGTAAATAACGAACATTTCACTTTATTATGTATGATTTGTGCTAGAAAGGTTGAGGTCTTATGAATTAAAGTTTATCAAATTAATTAGTGAATATCATATTCACAGCAAGACCAAGTAGAGATACATACAAGTTTTAAATACAAGACCAAACTCGGGAAAGAACATGAGAAAATGAAGGATTTCAATGAAATGTTTGTTTGTCCCAAAACATAATAATTCTTTAAAAAACGTTTTTGGCAAGTATCTTTCATAAAAGGGTAATATTCTGAACCAACAAAAAAAAAAATTAATTCACCCACTAATGACCAGGAAAAATAATTTAATTTAAAATGTAAGATTAATTAATTTAATGTCATAATACTTATATAACATTAGAAGGAAAAAAGTAAATTAAAAAATAAAAATCCACGGTTGCACAAAATATCCAATAGAAAAGAATAAAATATTTTTCAAAAAATGTTGGGTCATTAAAACAATTTTCTTTCAACTATAATCAATTTTCTCAATTTTTTTTTTTTACTATTGCTAATAAATGATGTATATATAATGATTTGTTTTTCTTTTCTCCGAGATAGATTCTATATTTATGAAAAGTGGCATGAAAAATGCTTAGAGCAAGGTTCGGCAAAATCGCATGATGCGTTTTTATATCTATAGAAAAAAGGGATTTTTGCCAATCGTACTGAGGATTGTTTGGTACAAAGTCATCGGTTCTGGGACTTAATAAAACAACAGAGTAAGACCGTTTTTTTTTTCTTTTTACAAAAGAAGCATATAAAAAACTTTGAAAAATTATGATTCTATTTCATTAATTGACTTAATACAAGTAAGTGTGATTACAGTAGTGAAAACTTTTTTTTTTGTTGATTTACTCATGATTAGCATGACTGTTCCTACTAAGAACGTTAGCATTCTAGGATTTAAACGCCGAATCTTAAATATCTCACACTAAGTATTCTATATTGAGTTATAGCAATATATTTTTTTCTAAAAATGTCTATTCTAATATGTTAATTTATTTTTAGATGTAATTATTCAATCAATTTATTGTTTCTCTTATTCTAAATATTAAAGTTAATGGAATTATATTTCGGTATTAATTCAGTTTATATTAATAACATCATTTTATCCCAGCTTCAGTTATCTCAACAAGAGCGTACACAGGATCAAAACTAGAGTGAGGCAAGCCATGGTCTTTCAGGTTGTGACATTTCAGTACGGAAATGGCGAATGAAACAAAAATTATATATCATTATAGCGGTGATTTATTAGTTACTATAATTTTGTTCACTTGCTGAGAGGGGCAGCTGTCCCATCCTGCCCCTCGCTGGTAGGTCCATGCATCTTTACAATTTTCCTTGAAGGTTGAAATGGCAATGGCCTTTTGTTACAGTAAAATGTAGATATATTGGAGCTCTGCCAATTAGCGTACTCTCCATTAATATCCTCATTGCACCTATAACGCTCACGCTGAACTTGCACTGGTTTTAAAAAGTCATCTTTCGACAAAATTCTAGAAAAGGGGAGGAATTTAAATTATCGAACTAGGTTGTATGCCTACCTAGTACAGCTTACAAACTTATATCGTTCAAGTACAAAATATTCACTTTCCCTCAATTATTACTTGAGTTGATAACTTCAAAAACAATCTTATGCCTTTCCTTTCACAGGTGAATTCAGTGAACAACCCAGCTCGGCCCGGCACCGTGACAACCACCGCCATACCCAGTGGGACCTTTATCTTCCAAGTGCCCGGGAACTGCAACTGCCCGGCTCCTCCACAGTACGACCCGGTCTGCGGCACGGACGGGAACACGTACGTTAACAGGCAGAAGCTTGACTGCGCGAGGAAGTGCGGCTTCGATGTCCAGGCGGTCAGGATGGGAGCCTGCTAGGAGACGTTTGATTAATATTTGTTTATAAGTCACAGAACACTGCTTGGGATACCTATCGTACATACGACATTCCCCACAATAATGTAACCCAATATTTTCAAATTCCAGTAACATTTCTTTAAGTTTTATTGTTGAGCAATAATATATGTAGTTTTGTTTTATATTTTATAGTTCTGTAATAAACATGGACAAAAATATTTTGCCATTACTGGGGAAAGTATGATTATTTTTTTAATTAGTTGTTTAATACATTATTCACTGTAACTGCAATATATTTTATGTACATTTACATTATCAGAAAAGGAAATAAGGGCCTATGAAAAAAAAAATGTAGAAATTCTATCCTTTGTTGAATTCAGAGCGACAGTTCCTCCACCAAGACCTGGAAGACTACAAGGTACTACCTCCTTGGTTAAAATACTTGTACTTGTCGAGATCCATTCCGCGCACTACCACCAGCAGAGTGACTTCTTCACGCAGCAGACACTCTGATCCAACATAAAATCCCAAATGTCGATGTTAGGAAGTTTGGAAATTTATAGTTTGTTAATAAATGATAGATAAACCTTTCCAACCATCCTAATCCTTTGGTTTAAACCTTATCTAGTTCCACCCATCCCTACAGCTCACCTAGAAGGTTGAAACGGCAGTTGCCAAGAGACTTATTGTAAAATAAAAATGGACAATTGGTGTTCTGGCAATGGTAAGATTCTCCACTTGAGTTGAGTGTTTGCGGCTTTGGCGCACTTGCTCAGCCTCCACTGGCTAACTACCAGTGATGCGGCGAGGGGGATGCGCTGGGATCTCTCGAGCTCTGCTCTACCCCTCACACGTGGGGGATAGAGTGGGCTCAGGAATCCTCAGGTCGATTGTGTAAATATTGTATATTAGAGTGTAAATGTGACAAGAGATTATATTATTTTATCATTTTTTTTTCATACACATAGTTTGATTATGTTCATTTTGTTTATCCTTTAGTTAGTATATATTTTAAGAGAGATTTTTTTTTTTATTCATTTATTTATTTGTATTCTTATTTTATTTTATTTTATTTTAGTATGAATGTGATCATTCATCACTATTACCTAATGCCCACAGCTGTGGGATATTATAATATCTATCAATAAATAAAAAGTATTTAAAAAAAAAAAATTATAGAAGGTCAGAGAAAAAAGAAGTCAAAATTCTAATTCTATTTTGACACTTTTCTTTTCTGGCTCAGGTCATTCAAGATTTGGAATGTTAATATTTATTTCAGGTGGTCCCTGAAATAAATATTAATTAACCAAGGTGGGAATCGAACACACAACGAATCAAACACTCTGCTACACTCTTCACAATGTGCTGGGCTATCACGTTCTCCTTCCTATAAGTACTATAGGTTATATCACAAGCTTGGTTATAATATTTGAATATTTTATTTGATTATAACAACGATAGATTTTTATTAACACAGGACTTTTTTCAACGGTAGAAAGATATATATATATATTCAAACATCAAGTTATAGCTGTGAAAGTCATTGATACCTGTGTACCATAATGTTAAAACTATACGAGCTGTGGTATAGATGCATGCATAAGGACATTCCAGAAAGGGGCCGAATACGGGACACAAATCAATCAGTGGAGTAAACATAGGCCTAGCACAACAGATAGGGCTAGGCACGCAGCGGCCAAACATTTTCAATATAACTCTCCACACGGAACCGATACCTCAGTCAGCTCAAATTCAGCTTTCTTTTTTTTCAGGAACTTCAATGTTCGTTAAAAAAAGGCACAAAATTGTGGATTTTGGAAAACAGAAGAACTATCTTGAAGAACAGAATACATCATTAAGTTACTTTACAATATTGAAGAGTTATTCGTGCAACAATATTGTAATATTCTAAGAAAGTTTTAAAGTAGGAAGAAGCTGAAGTTGCAGAAATACAATTGGCTTATCTATTATAGAACGCGAAGCATTCTTCTCGTTGTTTTGTTTATTCTTTTCCTGCCACGATTCGTATAAAGTATGTAGATTAACTAGTTTTAATTTCCATCATTATTGTTTTAAAAATATTAAGTAATTATTTTTTTCAACTTATATGAACATAGTTTATTTGATTTCTTGTTGTTTTCCCTACAACAAGCTTATGTTGGAGGGTTTAAGTAATACACTGCATCTGCTGGTATATCGAATCAGAAATTACTGTAAATTGGTTCGCAGTATGAGACTAATTTTTCATTATTGTGCTATGAAACGTAGCTTTTGAAAAAAAGTGTATCTCAGGAAATATTGTGCGTTAACAGCTCTATTAGGGCTCATATTTACCAAATTTACTATATGTTAAATGATGCTCTTTTCGTTTGTTTTTTTTTGTTTGTTTTTTATTATTGTTTTCAACAGTTTTAAAGAAATAAAGCTCCGAATGAAACATAAAATATTAGAATTTATGATTTCCATAATTTCTAATACATTAAATAATTGAAAATATATATTTAAAAAAAAAATTATTACTTAATTTAAATGCAATGAGTTAATTTAAGCTTTGATATATTGTTTCCTGAAAATTTCTGTTTCATAACTTAATCAATCAATATTAAATAAAAATCCTTAAAACTAAAATGAAGGCACGTGCCTCAGGATAACAATAAACCTCACTTTATTAAAAACTACTGGCACCCACTGGTACTTATGTGAACTCTATGCATGTTTAATACATTGGTTATTAATATGCAATGTGATTGCATCGATATATGATGCGTGAGCTGTTGACCATGGATATTGAGTAAATAGTACAAGAGTATGGTGGAAAAAATCAGTTATTTTACCCCAATTTTTTATTACTATTCATAAATTTTATATTTTTATGTAGTTTTTATATTTGGGTATGATTATGAATATTGCTTATGATAATTTGTTCGAATAACTATAAATCAATTTTAGCAAATATCATTAAATGTTCTACTCCTTTGAAGATAAGTGTTATAAACTACTTTATAGTGCTTTAACCTAGAGTTTGGGGAATTGCCCTCAAACATTTTGAATAAGACTTCAATATGCTACCATATATTGGCAAACCCATCAAATTGTAAGTTTTCTGGACTCCCTTGGTCTGAACAGTTTCACGTTTATTGATTCCTAATATATAGTTATGATACAGGAAAACAATTATACCTACGAAGATAAACGTCATAAACTACATTATGTTACATTAAATTAGCTTTAATATGAGTACTAACAGAAATCTGTACGTCAAATAGTTTCTGAGGAATGATCTTTCATAAGCCGAAGGTTTCGTCCGAACAACTAGCAATCAACATCTTATGATTTTTTTTTTTTGGCAAATCTCATGAAAATAATATTCGCAAGAAGATAAATTTCATAAAATACTTTTTAGCACATTGAACAAGCTTTAATATTAGTGGTAATAGACATATGTCGTTAAATGGTTCATGAGATATTGATTTCCCAAAATAAATTCACTAGCTACTATTTTTTCAGAACCTACATTTTTTATGACATGTTGCTTTTAAAGTAGTATATCTCAGGAACTATTGAACTTAAATAGCTCTTTATAAGAATCCGATTTTATAAAATTTACTCTTTTTGGAATGATGTTCTATTAAGCTTTTAGTATTGTAAAAAAGATAAGAAGCTCCGAATGAAAAATAAATTTTTGTTTTCTTTTTTTTCAATATTTTGCAAAAGACGCCATTTTTTATTCACCCTTATTATAGTTGGCAGACTCATAAATTTTTACTAATAACTATTCATAGTTTTCAAAAAATTAATTAAGAATTGGGGCGAGATACCTGACAATTTTCATCTTTTGGGCTCTTGGTCTAAAAGCCGCACTTGGATAAACCACCTGCAATAATTTCCCTGAAGTCCGATCCCTGCATTCCTAGGGCTATATTTTCCTGTCCTTCAGATCACACGCGTCATCTAGTTATTCTGAATTTTTTTTTTGGCAAACAATTTTTTTTAAGGTAGTTACCATAATTTTAACTAAAGAGAAGAGGATTGATAACGTTTTTAAGGAATAGTGACTGTGATAAATGATTTTAATTTGGTTTTAAGTGAATATTGACTAATTAGAAATTGTTGTTTTGACCTGGGCAGAATAGCCTGCATGGAGTTAGAGTTTTTAAATTATATAATTCCAAAATTGTATTAAGTAGGTTGTCCGGATTGGAGGATGGCCGGATTGGCCGAAACGTCGGACTTATAAGAAAAATAAAATGTTTTGAAACTAAAATGGATAGAAATTAAATTATTTATTTTTAAAAAAATTTACCAGTCTCAAGAAAGTGTTTAAGATAATAAAATAAAATTAATATAATTATTTAATAGTATTATTTTAGGCATAAGTTAATAACTATTAACACGTTAACTTGTGTAAAAAGCTAACCTAAAGAAAAAAAAAATAGTTGGACTGGTAACAGCCAGGATACAACAAAAAAATTTTGTTTTTTAATTCACTGCCAAAGCGGTAATAAAGTCGTATAAGTGGGCACAGCAGTTATTTATTTTTAGGACATACGATCAGTGTGTACAGCAATACACCTCTTGTCACAAACCACCAAAACCGATGGTAAATAATTTTGTAGTTCATGTCTTTATCAAAGGGAATCGACTCATCGAACTTATAATTGAGAGCTCAATACATATTTAATTCTAATAGGATGATAATATAGTTGGAGACCTTGCATTCACTTTAGGCGAAGGGTATTCCAACAGTCTAGCGTACTAACTCAAAATATTAATTGATTCTAGAAATAATACTCACTGTCATAAACAAGAATTATGACTTCACCATTTTACCTTCCTGTTTGTGATTCACAGGGTGAATGAATAGCACGCTCTAATGAACAAAACCGGAGAAGTAAATAAAATTATAATGCAATCTGAAGAGCCTTAAATGGAAATTGGTTCGTTTAGCTGATGTATCAACTTAAAATAAGCTCCCGTACTAATGCATATAATAATATATTTAATTTACATGGTAGATATACCTGCCCAACAACTTGTTTGTTTTCATGTATTTAAAAAAAGATATTAAGGGTAAGGTGAAAATACAAAGCAAATTTTTTTTTTTATTTTGTCATTGGTATCAATGAATTTTGTAAATGGTGAGCTTCATTTTTCAATGGAGTGAAAATTCAAAAAAAAAAAAACTAAATTTTTGTTTATTAAATTTGTTTTGTTTTTTTCATTTCAACTCTTTAAAAAATGTAGCTTTTCATTCTGCATCTATTGACACCAATGCCTTAACGAAAAAAAAGTTACATATCTGGGTTTTCCCCTGACTTTTTTTTTTATGGTAATCAAAGATTGATGGGATTCCTATAATTCAAACAGTACATTTATTACGTTTATAATATATTTATTCGTCTCCATAAGGTAATTTTAAATATTGCTCGATTTAATTATCTTAAAATTCCCTCTACCCGTTTTAAGAAAATATTTCAAAAGTGATATAGGACCGTCGCTCTCCGGGGGTCTTAGCGGTGCGGGTCGGGCGGGAAAATATTGCTTTTTTGTGTTATGATCTCTTCTTGGGAGATTGTGATTTTTTTTTTTTTAATTTTCTCGGCTTTCCACCGAGATCCCCATTTGACTGAACTCCATTCAACTAAGAGCGGATGCTCCTAAGGGATACCCCGGAAAAAATATAATATATAGCAAAAAATGTAAGAAATTTACTCTTTCTTAATTTAGTTGTAAAATTAAGTTACTGGAAAATGGTTGTACTTCATGCTATTGGAGAAAAGAGATATATTAAATTCTTAATCAGCACTTTATAAATGAGCAAATTTTCAGAATCTCTTTAAAAGCTTCCACTTAGATCCCTTTTTTAGCTGACTGTGGATACGACCTGCATACATGGGCGACTGCGGTACCTAAAACACTAATATGTTTTTAATACGAAATTAAAATGGGCGAGCGGAAGCATTTGCACAAAACTTGTGATTATTTTTTGTCTTGATAAGTTTTAATTAGGTATTTTAAAAATGTTATAAAGCAAAACTTAAAGTAAATATATTAATTTACGATATATCTACTACATTTATAAGACTAGATAGTTCTAATTCTAATTATTATTTCAGTTCATCTGTCATAATAATAACGTTTTGTATTTAATTCTATATACTATTTACATAATTGTAGAATTATTTTTTAAAATATGACAAATGGGACGCCGTTGGGAATGTGTTAAAATTGCTTATTATACAATAATAGAACAAGAGTTTACTATTATCTCTTATTATGTAAAGAAGACTGTCTACAAAATTACAAATAAGAAATTGAATTTATGTTAACTGATGAGTCAATTAAGTAATATATTATTTGATATCTTTATAAGTACATGCATGATCAATAAAAATTATTATTCCTGTCCTCACTGAATTGATTCAGAATTTAAACTACTGGCGATGCTAGACCAATGTATGGATGGGATATTGGACAGTTTACCTGCCAACTGACCTGTACTGTACGTGACCAGATACTTTATAGTACAAGAGCCGGGAAGAAAAAAAGGCAGTTATCCCACCCCAAGTTTTGATTACTTTAATGAAAACTATGTATAATTACTAGTAAAAATTGATGAGTCTGCCAAGTATAGGTATGGGAAATAAAAAATGGCGGCTGTTTCAAAGCGATAAAAAAAACTAATTTTTCATTCGGAGCTCTATATCTCAAAAAGTAGGAACAACACAAGAAAACCTAAGAGAACGTCATTTAAAGAAGAGTAAATTTTCTGAAATATTAGCCCGAAAAGAGCTATTTATGTCCGATAATTCTCGAGATAGAGCTTTTTAAAAAGCAAAATTTCTTTAAAATCTTCTGAATGATTAGTAGTTAGCTAATTTATTTTGAGAAATCTATATCTCAGGAACTATGAGACATACAGATGTCTATTACCACTCAAATTAAAGCTAGTTTAATGGACTATAAATAAGTTTATGACCTTTACCTACGTAGGAATAGCTGTTTGCATGATATTTGCTACAATAAATTGATTTATAGTTGTTCGGACAATAAGTTTGAAAAACTTCATTTCAGAAACCATTGGACGTACAGATGTTTGCCAGCGCTCAAATTAAAGCTAGTTAAATTTACTACAAAATAGTTATTATGTTTATCCTTGTAGGAGTAGTAGTTTTTCTGATATTTGACAAAATAAACTCACAAAATGTTAATATATAGTTGTTCGTATAAAATTTTGAAGTTTTGAAAAAATATATCTCTAGATCCATAAGGCGCACATATGTCTGCCAACACTCAAGATAAAGAAAATTTAACTTACCATAAAGTAGTTTATGATACTTATCCTCGCAGGGGTAGTAGTTTTTATGATATTCACATATGAATATAAATTTGGCAAATGAAAATTTGTCCGAACAACTGTAAATCAATTTCTTATAGCAAATGCTATGTAAACTATTACTCCTACGAAGATAAACATCATAAAATACTTTATAGCTCATTAAACTAGCTTTAATTTGAGTGCTAATAGACATCTGTACGTCAAATGGTTTTGAGATATCGATTTTTCAAAATAAATTCACTAACTACTGATCTTTCAGAACGTCCCATACAACATTTTTATGAAACGTTGCTTTTTATAAAGCTATATCTCGAAAACTATATAACGTAAATAACTCTATTAGGGCTCATATTTTAGCATATTTGCTATTCTTTAAATGACGTTCTCTTAGGTTTTCTTGTGTTGTTCCTACTTTTTGAGATATAGAGCTCCGAATGAAAAATTAGTTTTTTTTATTGCTTTGAAACAGCCGACATTTTTTATTCCCCATACCTATACTTGCCATACTCATGAATTTTGACTCGTAATTATACATAGTTTTCATTAAAGTAATCAAAAATTGGGGTGAGATAACTACCTATTTTCTCCTCTTGGGCTCTTGTACAAATATTCGTCAAGTAGTAACAGTGGCTACTAACACAGACACGACTGTACCCCTATCATTAATCAAATACCTACTCAAGTATCTACTTATATACAAAAGAACTGAGCAGGACCGATGATCATGATTTTAATTTCATTTATTTATGATTTTTTGTAAGCCATTGACTATATACATCATCATTTGTAATAAAATTATAGTCAATCAAAATAAAAGGTAAAAAAATTCTCACACGAAGAAAAAATATATTTATTTTTCTAAATTGAACTTTGTTTATTACTAAAGTATTAACACACACAAAAACGGTTAAATAACTTTTACAAAATAAAGTTTTAATAAACCAATATTTACAAACAAAAGTAAGCAATTCCCTATGTGACTATAGGGAATTCCTTACTTTTATTTTCGCCTGAAGGCCATTGTATATACATGAAGGTAACCGCGTATGCATGAATATGCAAATGTATTCACATTCAATTTGACAGGCTGTTACAACATTTCGACTTTATAATAGAGTATGACAGTGCAAGTGTGATGTGAGTGATCGGTCCTTATTTCAATAAAGAAAAAGGTATCAGTTTTCAGGCCAATTCCTTTTAATTTCTTTCATATTAAAAAAAAAATTCAATCTGTAACGCTGTAAGCCATGAAGGGTTAGGATTGCGGTACTTTGTAAGGAAGTACTGTTACTAGACCAATGGTTGTGCAAGGAGGTGATTTGGTCCGAATTACGCTTGACCGTCAGATTTTTACCAAATTAAGAGAACCCAATTATGAGGTTGAGTGGACCCCGGAGAGCTTCCGAACCCACAGGGCTGACTCATGGCTAAAGTGAAACAGTAAATAATTATTAGCTAGAGCCGGATTCGTATCTGGGTCCTTGGAGCAAAGACACTTACCAATGAGCCGCTCACTCCCCTTTCTTTCATATAAAAAAATATTTTTATTTGATTAGAACGCTAAAATAAATCTTAACGATACACTAGCCCGAAGTGGAAAGAAAGGGGAAATTTTTTTTCGAGCTCTCACTTTTTTATACATCTTAAGAACTTACAAAAAAGAATTTTTATAGAAATCAAGGTAATGACCTTAAAAACATAATCATGTCTCTTCATTTCTATATCTCTTCACACCTACTCCCCGAAGGTGTACAAACACGTTTATGTTTGTAGAAATTGTAGTTTTTGAATTTGATAAAATAAACCCACAAAATGTTAATCGTATAAAATGTTGGATTTTTGAAAAAATATATCTCTAGATCTATAAGACGCACATATATCTGCCAACACTCAAAATAAAGGAAATTTAACTTACTATAAAGTAGTTTATGACACTTATCTTCGTAGGGGTAGTAGTTTTTATGATATTCACATATGAATATGCCAAATGTAAATTTGTCCGAACAAGTATAAATCATTTTATTTTAGCAGATTTCATGTAAACTATTACTCCTACGAAGACAAACATTATATACTACTATAAAGCTCTTTAAACTAGATTTAATTTGAGTGCTAATAGACATCTGTGCGTCAAATGGTTTTTGAGATATAAATTTTTCAAAATAAATTCACTAACGCTTTTTAAAAAGCTATATCTCGAAAACTATATAACGTAAATAACTCTATTAAGGCTCATATTTTAGTTGATTTGCCCTTCTTTTAATGACGTTCTCTTATGTTTTCTAGTGTTGTTCCAACTTTTTAATGATTTAAAAGTTTTTATGGAATGTGAAGTTTCAGAACAGGATAGAATGCTGAGAAGTTTGTACTTGAAGTCTCATATAAATGAACAATTAATTAGATCTGGACAAGTATTTAAAGGAAAGAGAATGGTAAAAATTTGATTTTGTTAAAAAAAAAAATTAGCTAATTACATGAATCAGGAAATCTTCCTCACAATTTCTATATATTTCTATCTTTCTTGTTGCTTACTATAATGTAGTTTATGACACATATCTTCATAGGGATAGAGGAACAACTATAAATCAACTTATTTTAGCAAATTTCATGTAAACTATTACTCCTACGAACATAAACATCATAAACTACTTTATAGCCCATTAAACTAGTTTTAGTATCTTATAGTACGTCCCATACAACATTTTTATAAAATGTTGCTTTTTAAAAAGCTATATCTCGAAAACTATTAACGTAAACAACTCTATTAGGGCTCATATTTTAGGTAATTTACTCTTCTTTAAACAATGTTCTCTTACATTTTCTTGTGTTGGTAGTTTTTAAGATATAGAGCTCCGAATGAAAAATTAGTTTTTTTATCGCTTTGAAACAGCCGACATTTTTTATTCCCCCTACTCATATTTGGCAGACTCATCAAGTTTGACTTAATCATACATAGTTTTCATTAAAGTAATCAAAAATTGGGGTGAGATAACTGCCTTTTTTCTCCTCTTGGGCTCTTGTACTAGTAGGTATATGTGCAGTGTTCTGCTGCTCATGATTAAGTCATGATATTGTATTTCGGATCGAAAATCAACGATTTATAAACGTACGACTTTTATCAATGTAGAAAAAAATCTTAACACATTGTTTAAATGAAAGCCGATTGTATCTCGGTATTCGTAAAGTTGTGGGCTGAGTTGAGTGTCGCTCATTATCGACAGGCGGTGGGAAGGGAACGTACTCGAGAAGGCTGCGCCGCGACCGGACCGGTGAGATCCGTGACCCGCGATAAAGAACGTTCAGGAATAGACTGATTAATGACCGCCATCATTAGCACTTTATTTAGACTTTGTTAAAAGAGTTGGGTAGTTGGAACTGAATTAGCCACAGAGAACCGAATCGCAAGATAATTAAGTTGGCAAACTGGCGCGGGAAGGCTAGGCCTAGTGTTCGTTGCGTGATTGAGCCAACATTGATCCTATTGCGTTAAAAACTGTGTCAGTCGACCGCAGCGGGTTCCCATTGTACCTTTGCTTTGGTCCTCCCGCACAAGAGCTACCTCAACGGTCAGTCCCAAGCAGATGGGATTAGAATATAACTCTCGGTATACATCTTAAGTACTTTATCCATACCATATCGCTCGTACTATATAAAAACAATAATTGAATGGAATGTGAAGTTTCAGAACAGGATAGAATGCTGAGAAGTTTGTACTTGAAATCTCATATAAATAAACTATTAATTAGATCTGGATAAGTATCTAAAGGAAACAGAATGGTAAGAAATTGATTTTGTTAAAAAAGAAAAAAAAAAAGAAATCTTCCTCACAATTTCTATATATTTCTTTCTTTCTTGTTGCCTTATTTTCTGTTTTCGAAGTTTCTTTTTCTGGAATTTTTTTTTCTTATGTTCCAAAAGATTTTATTTATTCACATATTTATTCATATAGTATCTAATACGGGCTGCCCGTAGCTCAGTGTTTAAAACACCGTCTTACCAATCTGATGTCTATTTTTTATTTATTTTATTTTATACCAGATCGGCCTGGTATGGGACTTAAATGGTTGATATAACCATGTAAGGCCCATACCTTACGTTATATTATATTTTTTTTTTTAACAGTTGATTTATTATTATTAGTTTGTACTTTATCATGAAACAGGGCCCAGGTGGGCCTTATATGGTTGATATAACCGTTGTATTATATATTTTTTTTTAGCAGTTGATTTTGGGGGAGGGGGGGTATAGTCTCGTACAAAAGACAGCCCTAACTATATACAATGTTGTTATTAAAAGAAGAAGAAAAAATAACAAAATAAATAGATAAGAGTAATGCTTCTTAATCAAAGAGGAATGTAAAATTAATAACAAAAAATACTGATATTGGTACACTAAAATAAAACAAACAATTGCTCTCTAATAGTGAAAAGAAACAAATTAATTTGAAAAAGGGACGAGAGAAGAAAATAGAAAAAAAAATAAATAAATAAAAATAATAATGAATAAATAAAATGAGTAATAATAAAAAGTAAAAT
>NW_027113812.1:71935-73324 GCF_000696795.3 Halyomorpha halys | reverse complement strand
ATATATATATATAACACAAAATATACAAATACAATTCACAATAGTTTTTTTTATGCCAGAAGGATTTGGGAGAAGTCCACTGTGTCCGAGGGTGGTACAAAACTTAGCTAAACTCGAGTGACTCATTAGTGGAATATGATTAGTGTAATTTGTACTTATGGCTTAGCTTGGACAGTTAAAATGCAAAACCTTTTCGTAAATGATCATATTGTTGACCCTATCTGTTTTCAAATTAATGTTTCTAGTGAATGTCAGTGACTTTGCAGAGCGAAATCTAGGTATTTTACTGATTCACAAAAAGGAATGTCTGCAAACTTTATGACAAAATGACGATTCGGATGTGACTGCTGCTACGTCTCTTGACTTAAAATTGATTTTAAATTAAATAAATTATTGATTTTAAGTGTGTGTTAATTTTCTAGAATATGTGTATTTACCAGTTTATCAGTTTGGGTTTGTCTCGATGTAAAATGCTGTTTTGTCATTATTCCAAAAAAAGGCCATCCTACAGCAACTTTGCAGTTATCTCCCCCTCCCCCCCCCTGCCTACAAATTTTGGCTTAATCGGACAAATACGTTTGTGCTTGTGTAAGCGAAAGTTTTGAATGCAATTTGCTAAAATTTATACAAAACAAT
This sequence comes from Halyomorpha halys, assembly GCF_000696795.3. Taxonomy (NCBI): domain Eukaryota; kingdom Metazoa; phylum Arthropoda; class Insecta; order Hemiptera; family Pentatomidae; genus Halyomorpha; species Halyomorpha halys. Next base: position 72,688 of record NW_027113812.1, on the reverse strand, counting down.
GTGTTCCCATATAGGCCAAATGAGACAATCCGTTTTCTAAATATAGAAGTGGCGAAGAAAATAAGTTAATGCGTGTCTAAGCGAGAGCTCCTTGTAATATGCTTTTAACCAACTACAGTGTAAAATGCTAGAAATTATTCGTTAAATTAAGTCTTTTCAAAAATACTATAATTACAAATAGAAATTTACTATAAGAAAGGTTTAAGAGAATGAAATTTGACGACAAAAATATAATGTTGGTTAAACTATATTCAATTGTATCTTTCATTATTTGTTACAATGAAACAATAGTAAGAGCTATTTATAAAGGGCTAATTACAGGCGGTTGTACTTAGAACAGAACTTCGGTTTCGTGGCTGTCAGCTCTGCTGTGCCCTCAAATAAAAGTTGCCAAAACATTCACGAACGGAAACTTGTAAGAAATATATTCTCAGATGTTTAACACTAAAAAAAAAAACAAAGTATTTTATTTAGTCAATTTTTCATTTGCTGCGATTATACACAACAGTTATGCATACCTGTATTTGTTAGTACAGGAGCCCGATGTATGTAATAATTTTAAAAATTATTTTCAATCACACTTAAAACGGAAACGTATTTCTGTTCGTTCTGAAACTATTGCATAGCTAATTAATTTTAAAAAGTTACAAATTAAGTCATTTTTGGTATCAGAAATTAGTCAGCATTAAATTCTGCGCCGAATGACAACTACAAACTTATAACTTGAAGAAGTTTGTCGGGGGGTGCGGTCAG
>NW_027113812.1:67353-69635 GCF_000696795.3 Halyomorpha halys | reverse complement strand
TATAAGTTTATATATTTACTTTGATCATCTTTATCATATTAAATGTCTTTCTCTTTTTTAAGAATTAATATGTTATTTTTTACACTGAATTATTCCTGGAATCTCTGAAAAAACTTTCTTTTCAATTCTTGGTAAGTACGCCCTGTTTCTTAACTAACTGTTGTATGTTGAGGAGATGTGGTATGCATTCACGCCCATCACCAAGTTTTTCCCAAGACAATAAAGAGGCAGGAACATACATATACATAGGCTGGGTATTAATGGGTCTTCCAACCCTCATATAACTTCTTGCAAAGCGAGGGATCAGATCTACACCTGAAATCTTATGTTAATGAAAAACGATTACAAAGTATTTTATATTACAAGTGCCTAAGTTCCAAAACACAAAGCAGATTTCGGTCTGAGCTAACAAAATCAAATAAAAAAAAATTAAAGAGGCATCACAACGATCTTTTTGTCTCTAAAAATATTTGTTTCTGAAATTTGTCTGATTAAAGCTATATTTTAAAAAGAGCAACTTTTTTAGCCTTAGCAGAAAATAAAACTCTCAAATAACAATTATCATGACTTTCAACTTATTATTTACATCTGGCGGAAAGGAGGCTAATTGCAGACTCCGTGAAACCAAAAAACGATCTCCATAATTCTTAGCCGTATGGTATTTCCATATTTTGGAAGAACCCATTTCGATGTAAATGTTCAAGAATGGTTGATTAGCACACCCTCAATGTTTCCTGTTTTCAGAAAGTAACCTGGTGATTCCATCATTCTTTTAATATATTTTCCATTTGTAGCAGTATTAACTCTTCTTCCTTGATTATTCCTCTTAAGACATGCTAACTCTTATCTCTTGACTTGTTTCTTAACTTCATGTCCTAATCCGAAAAGATCTGGAGGCATACATCCGACCAAAATTTGAACCTAGCTGGGCAATCAGGATTGTCAGCAATCAGTTATTCATCTATTGCGGGTTTTGGCTCGAAAGAGAGATGCATACCCAATAACCACAAGAATGAAATGAATTACAAAAAGCCAATATGAATCAATCATCATGAAGCATTATCGTGTGTATCATATTGAAATAATAAAATTTAAACAAAAAGTAGCAAGTAAAACCTTTCTGAAAATAAAGTAATAATGAGTAGGGGTAGGCAATTGAAAACAACAATTAAGAGTCTCAACAAATTTTATTTATTTTTTAATACAGTGTCATAAAAATAATTAAAACATGTCTACACCCACTGGTTATATTTAAAAAATTAAATTTTTATAACCCATTAAGAGTCATGGATGCAGTACTTCGTAAGGAAGTACTGTAACTAGAACAACAGTTGTGGAAGGAGGTATTTTGGTCAGAATCACGCTCGACCCCCAGATTTTTATCCAATTAATGGTACTCTCTTAATGAGGCTGAATGGACTCCGGCAGGACTCATATACCCATAGGGCTGACTCATGGCTACAGTGAAACAGAAAATAATTATCTACCTCACCATTGAGCTACCGTCAGTTATATATACATATCAGGTGGTGAAAATAATTGCATTAATTAATATGAGTGGATTGTATTGGAATTTAAACAAATGAATAGTGGACTGTATGAATAGATTTGAATAAGGGCACAAAATTAACTTTGTTTTGTTATTTCAACCAAAATAATAAAGCTAAGTACATAAAATGAAAAATAAAACTGAATTAAAAAAAGAGGAATTAAACTTAGTGAAATTGAGATTTTCTGTTTCCATTTTTACTTATAATAAAATCATTCTATTGGATTAAATGATTTTGATTAAATAATTAATATTGTCATCGTTCATGCTGATTGGCTGGATCTTACGTTTTCTTTCTTCATTCATTGCCATGTCTGCCTTACTTCTTCCCTACTTTCATTCTTGACTCTGGTTGAGCTTAACTTTACACACTGGTTGTTTATAAGGGCAAATGAATGAATTAAATGTGGTTATTTTTAATGTAACAGTAACAAAAGTACTCAAATATGTCTTTCAGTGTACTATGACTAATGTGTCTGACTAAATCATTCTATAGAGGCCTGGTAGATCTTCAATTATTTTTTATTATACCTATGGTGACTAAATGATTGGAGTACAAATAAGTGAGGTTCATATTGCTTATAAATTTGAGGATGTGATTCTTAAACACCCAACCTTGGACCTTGGACACTAGCATCAATTTTTTCATGTGATAATTTAAAATTTAATCATGTGATGTTTGGAAAAATAAATTTAATTTCCATTTCTCACCCCTAAAATCAAAGGAGTCCAT
>NW_027113812.1:66003-67288 GCF_000696795.3 Halyomorpha halys | reverse complement strand
TATATATATATGTGAGTGTATTTTTATAGGTGTTTATATATATGGTTATATGTACAAACAGTTTACGAAAAATAAGTATTTTAGTTGGAAGAATATTTTAAATACACCTTTCTAAATAGCACCTTTTTTTCTAAATCTTAAACTGAGTCAGTTATGAAAAGTTTACAATTGAGTTATCCAATTCTAAATGGGAATAAATAATTATTAAACTTTTCAGATTCATAGGTTTATAACATATGTTATAATAATAAATACGCATACATATGTCTTTAATTAATTAAATTCTATTTTAAATGATTTATTTATTAATCACAAACATATTTTTTTTATCCTGTTAGTATTGATTAGAAACCCGTTAGATAGCGAACATTCCTAGCCAAGAATATATAAGAAAATAGATAAGATAAAAATATATTTACGTATTTAGAAGATGGAAGGCGCCGACGGAGAAGCCATGCCGCAGAGCAGGAGTACTGGGGCGGCCAGACTGAGCCGGGGGCGGTTATATCCCTTAGTAGACCCTCCCCCCACTACCACCCCCAACAGCCCCCCTGTCGTGTTTATTGTCTCTCCGTCCTTACTTATATATTTATGTTTCTTCGTCCCATGACTCTGTGCTGACAGCTTACAAATTTTGGATAATCCTATATATTAAGAGACGTCCGCGGTCTGATATATTTCTGTTACGTTTGTTAAAATATATAGTGTCGGGGAACCGAACCATGCACAAATAAATTATTTTATTTAATTAGTTAACGAGGATAAAATGATCCTACGTTTTATATGCTTTTGAATCATTTTTTTAATTTTAAAACGAAAAAGGCAAACCTACATAACCGGAATAGCCCGGTCCCCACAAAAACCCCTTTTTTCGTAACCACCTTTATTATTAAATTCATACAATACATAAATACATAACAGAAATGATAAATGTATACTAGTATAATATTGCCTTGGATTAACTTGTGGTATCATTGTAAGGTTAGTTGCAGGGTCCAATTAAGGTAGTCAAAATCATGCAGCAAACGCCAGTGGATTATTGGAAGGGGGAGCGACGTTCCCCTGGTTAGGTGTGAGTGTAACGACTTTAGACCGAGAATCCAAAGCCCTTCCCTCATCGAGGACGTCAACTAAGGGGACAGTGCCCTGCCACCTCCCAGTAGGGATGGGATATCGATATCGATAATATCGGAATATCGATATTCGGTCTCCGATATCCGATATTTTGATATCGATATTAAGGAAATGATAATATCGGAATATCGATATTGTCTCCCGATGATAT
>NW_027113812.1:55029-60297 GCF_000696795.3 Halyomorpha halys | reverse complement strand
TTTTCATGGTGTTGCTTTGGTTCATTGTTATTGAGAGTTTCTTATATATTTGGATTGAATAGGTATGACATAAAACAAGTCTTCCTATGTCATGCTATGTTATCATTTTTTAATTATTATTACTTCAATTCGTTAAATTTTCGATATCGATATTTCGATATTTTAAAATATCGATATTTTAGTGCCGATATAATATCGATATCGATATTGCTATCCGATATCGATATGGATATGGATATCGATATTTTGCTTTCGATATCCCATCCCTACCTCCCAGGTCTTGGCGGAGGGGTAATTTCACAAAACAGAGGCTTAAAGCAGGCCTTCAACCCATCAAAAAATTTGCCGTCGGCTCATGAACTGCGGCACAGTGGGGAGTTGAAGATCTTCACGGATGACACTTTTCTTGGCCATCTGAAGCTTAGTTCTCCTGACGATTCTTCGAAGAACGGATCTCTGGAAACTCTGCAGTTTGTTTAACGTACTTTTGTAGAGGTGTCTCATTAAAGGAGCACTATGGAGCAGAGTTGGTCTGATAATAGCTTTGTAGTTTCAAGGATAAGATAAGAGATATATATGATTGGCAACATGTAATATAAGAGGCAAACAAGTCTTATAAAGTCATACGGCAAATCAAGATGGAATGTAAATATGTATATATATTCTTTTTGTATTGTATATATTTGTAAACAGTATATATTGAAAAAATAAAGAGGTTAGAAATTGTTTAAAAAAATGTAGGAGGCTTAAGTGGGAATGAGATTTAGCTTTGCGTGGAAATCAGAAAGGCAAGAATTGACACTCTAGAGATCACGAAGACCAATGAAGGAAGAGAATAAGTGGCAAATCAGGACTATGTGTTGCTGTATTGTGGCGTTAACATGTGTGAGAGAGCAAGAGGGGTAGTTAGATTTATATTCTTCAAGGTTAGGACTGAAAAAGTTATAAAATTCCATTCTGCGTAATGGAAGGAAATAATCTCGTCAAGCTAATTGTTACATATGAGCCAAACGATAATGTAAAGATTAGAAAGAAAGAAGAATTTTTCGATCAACTTCAGAAGAAGTTTTATGAAACTGATAGGACCCTCACTGTTTTAGCCCATTTAAATCTTATGACAGTATGAATAAGTCAGCATGGTCAGGTTCATTTGGAGCATTCGGGGAACAAATTCTTAATAACAATGGTGAAAGAATTCCGAATATATGTATAGCTAATTTTTTAACAAACAATCTGTACCCACTCTATGACATCCACAAATTTACATGAGAAGTACAAAGTTGGGATGAGAAATCAATAATACATTATTTAGGTAATTACCCATCCAGAGAGATTTCCTAAAAGACCTAATCGACTGTAGATTTAAGCGATCATTAAGTATTGATATTTGATAAGGAGTGGGCCGATGGAAATAGATATTTAAGGGATCTGAAAATTATTTAAGGGAACTTAATAAATACTATAGACTGAGGTAAAGGGAAGAAATCTGTCGTCTCTCGATACAATCAGGAGGAAATTAAGTGGATGGTTCACGATAGGCATACTACATGGGATAGTGGTGACATTGATTCTAGTTGCAATGCCATTAAGAAAATACTTCCTGAAGTAACATTCTTGGTTCGTGGAATGAGGAAAATTGGTATAGCAAGGAAGATTACTCCTTAGAGGACTGCGGAAATCAAAACGGCAGTAGTTGTGAAGAAAGAACTCTGAAAACAATAACTTCTGAAGAATAGGGAAGAAATATTAATTTTAATATTTTTTTTCATATACATGATATCAAATTTTTTTTCGGAGGTACAAGATGTCACAGCTTAAGTTTCGATCTACTTCTTAGCTTAGCCATTGGTACTCTTGAAACGGATAAACGATATTACTAATACAAGAGCCCATTGAAAAAAGTCAGTTATTTCACCCCAATTTTGTATTACTTTAATGAAAACTATGCATAATTACTAGTCGAAATTTATGAGTCTGCCAAGTATAGTTAGGAAGAATACGAAATGGTGGCTGTTTCAAAATGTCAATTAAAATTAATTTTTCATTTGGAGTTCCATATATTTGACTACCGACAACACAATAGAAACTTAAAGAGCAGCGATGGTGAACCTTTTTGAGACCTGGGTCAAATTTTGCTCACCATTTTTTTTTTTTTTAGTACTAGCTCGTGGGTGTCAATAAGTGTTTGAATGAACAAGGGGTAAAAAGAATTACATGAAATATGTATTATGAAATATTATTTACTATTGTATTTAAATACGTATACATATACATAAATGTATAACAAAGTATAAACATAAACTATTTAATGAGAAATCTATTGCTGTTTATTTTCGGACAATTTTTTATAAAAAAATAAACATATAAAAACTAATGAGTGGGTCAGTTAAAAAGTTTGCGTGGGTCAATGTCTGAATCACGGGTCATAGGTTCGCCATGACGTAGAGTAAATTTTTCAAAATATGAGCTCTTTCAGTAGTTTCCAAGGAATAATTTGTTTTTTTAAATCAACATTTAATTTTTTTTTTTTAAATCAGTGGTTAGTGAATTTATGGTGGGGAATTTTTATTTCAGGAACCATGAGACATAGGGATGTCTATTAGCACTCAAATTAAAGCTAGTTTAATGTGCTATAAAGTAATTATGACGTTTATCTTCATAGCAGTAGTGGTTTTTATGATTATAAAACAATGTAAATTTTGGCCTGTGAAGGTGACATTGATGTAATTGGCCAATCCCTTACTGATTGGCAATTATTAAAGTACAGCTGGCACTTATTAATGCGACAAGAAATCCTAATTAACGAAAGGTAAAGTTAAATTAACTCTCGTTAATTTAAACCTCAATAGCGAATTTCCCCATAGCACGAACTCAATCTTTGGACCCTCGAAACAATCTTGATAAACCGAAGAAATTCCCTGGTTTACATATACTCATACTTCAATATGTGTCCGAACAAAAGTTATGTCTTTCATAAAAAAAAAAAATAAAAAAAAAAAATAATAACAAATAGGATAAAGACGTATTAAAAGAAAGGATATGGCTAAGTCCATTGGCATAGCTCCATCCATTGTTCAAACAATTCATACAAAGAAAGAAGACATTTTACAAAGTATTCTTCATGATGACAGGAAGCGACACAGCCTTCATGATTTCCCTTCTCTTGATGATTGCTTAGTTAAATAGCTAGGTGAATGTAGAGCTCAAGAAAATAGGATCGGAAGCGGTATACTAAAATAAAAAACCCGTCGACAAATTATGAACTATATTTAGCATGAAGTCAAAGATTAAGTGTATTTTTTTCGGCCAAGACTCCCATTGGAGTCCTATACTGCATTAAGTGTAGTTAAAAAAATTTCAGAAACGTCACAGTATTTTTTTTTAAGCAATCTGTAGTGAAAGAGCTAGTGTACAAGATGGAAAGATAAGGAGGTTTGGTGGCGGATTACACACCTCACTATACTGATGAGACTGTTGTTATTTTTCCAAATGTCTAACTAACCTCACGTTAACGTTTAAAGAGGAAAACTGGCATAAATATAGGTACTGTAAAGACAGTATAAGCCCATTGCTTACAGCAAATCCAGACAGGTCTCTAAAAATAAAAGCTCTCTTCATTGAAAAAGCTGCCAACCGCAGATGCTTAAAGGGAGTAAATTTTTTTCTGTCAACAAAGAACTGAAATAAGAAAGCTTGGAAGACTACAGCATTTTTAACGATTGATTATTAAATTAAAACAATGATATAAGAAAACAAAAACAAAACATTACCTAATTCTTGAAAATTGTACAGTACAAAGTAACTCGCATCAAACACAATAATTGGAAAACATAAAATAGCTACTATTCCGAAAAACTAGGGAGTCAAACTTCTGTAGTTTTAACATTTTTTTTTTTTAATATCTTTATTGAAATTTGCAACTATATATAATAATACATTTAGTACATTTAATTTAAGTTATAATGGAGTGATACAGGCGTGTAGAGAAACTACCCATTGGTAGCACCCTAATGACGTTTTTAGATTAGCAGGACTCGTGACCATCTTCTTTTCAGGCACCACGCAGAATTGTCAGGAATGGAAGAGGAAATAAAGTTAGAAACTAGTGGGTTTTGGTGGTTAGGGAGTTTATAATGGAAGGAATGATATATGGTTCGGACTAAATCGTTTACATATATCATATATTAAGGTATTCTTTATGTATGATTTTATTTATTACAAAGTATGGAGCACTGAGGATTTTGGATTGCAATGATTGGATACGAGAAGAATTTGAAGGTTTAGTGGAGCCCCTAAGCTCAACTCCTTATGTTGAGTAATTGACCTTATTACAGTCATGTAGATCAGTCTTTTGTAATGAATTGGAAGTTTAGACCGTTTGTCTATTAAGTGCTGTAATAGTCGGAATCGACGAGCAGTTTCCTGTCTGTTCAGTCTTGTGTGGGGATTCCAGGCTAATCGTTTGTCCAGTTATAGTCCAAGGTAGTTCTAATCAAGATCTGTTGGACAGGGGTAAGAGCAACAATATTAAAGAATACTGTAGTCGGTAAGAGGGTTTACGACGAAGGGTATAAGTGATTTGATGGGATAATATCCAAATTGAATAACTATAAATAGGTAGAATTTGTAAGATCACAATTTTCATTGCGATGAACATTATTCATAAAGCATGGAATAGTGTCACATACACAACAAATTTGAAATTTAAATGTTTGGATTCACATTAGGCTCATATCTTATTCACCCTTCACAACAGAAAGAAATGGAAACTCTTCACCAGAAACATAAAATCTTCTCGATATGGAGAAAAGCTCAACATTTCGCACATTTATTTTACGTCGATGACACGATTCCTAGATCGATAATGGGCTCGCAAATTTTGGTTAGTTTAAATGCTGAAGAAAATGATTACGATAAGTCACCACCACCAACTTTATTATGGAAGATAGCAGGAGCATCACCGAACACTCCTTGCCTATACCCGCTCAGAACGGAAGCATATGTGGAAGTAATCTCAACGTTACAGTAACAGTAGAAAATACGAAATCAATGGGTCAAAACAAGAACGAAACATTGAAAACACTAAGTGCACTTGTCCAAGTGACATAATGAGTTAAATTACTACAAGAAAGTGAGTTGAGGTTGAATCAAGAACTGATGAGGATAGTCTTGAATTTTCCTTTAAGTGAAGTAGCAACCAAAGATGGTTCACCCCTAGCAATGGCTCCTTGGAGAACACCTGTGCAAAGATCTTTACATACATTATAT
>NW_027113812.1:0-54959 GCF_000696795.3 Halyomorpha halys | reverse complement strand
TATATATTGAATACATTTTTGTATCAGACGAGGACGTTATTGTTTTCAAGTTAAAATTTTCCGGGTTTTTACTTTTATATAGGGCTCAAAACAAATTCTGCTCCGGATCCCAAATGGTTTAGCTACGCCACTGGCTGCAACTAATTATTCCCTGAATAAACATGTCTCATCTTTCTCAATCGGATTTGTAGAACACTTTATACAAGATGGTGTTGGAAAAGACGAATCAGTGTATCTAAAGACAAAATTGTGAAAGAGAAAAGCCCTAGGGAACTTAATATTTTTAAATACTCTGAATTTCTATACTTTGGTTTAATCAACCCCTCACCTTTAAAAAAAACAACAGACATTGTTTATTTAGCATTTCCATTCACTATAATTCAGTGAAAGACTCACCATGGCAGAAGGATCGTGAGAAAGTTAGCAGGTGTAATGTAGACCGTGCCTGCCTGTCCTAAATATCACCAGTAGCGTGTTAATTATTGCCTGCATTTCATATTCATCTTTCTCAGGTTTGATCCCTGAGTGTAGGTATGTTGCAAGGTAATATGGTAATAAGGTAATATTTGTAACTGGTTTATAAGTCATATCCATCATAGGATGAAATTCTTTAAGTTGACCATGGCATGCAACACTAAGAAATTGAAAAATATATTGACCGTAAAGCTATTGTCAAATTCAAACCAATTATCAAATATCGGAAAAAAAAAAAAAAAAAAAAAAAGCGAAAACTACCATCAGGTAATTATAGAAAATACAAAATGCCTCGTGCTTCCCGGACAGCATCCAGTGAAGGACCTATTATTATAAATTTACCAATTAGGGCATTATGAGTTTACAAAATTAAATTATATAAATACAGACTGCAAATAATTGAAGTCAAGCAAACCATAATTTCCCTTAAAAATTATAAAAAACCTTTTACAGGAATATAGTTAATAAATAAGTTTCTAGAGAATGATTAATTATTTTAAAAATATTTTTATGTAAATATGTTTAGCATTATTGTTTTTAAATTGATTTGTTATTTATGAAGTGGCGTAAGCATTACAAAACAGTCATGAGACACGATTTCGTAGCATAATTAGAATTAGATTAAGGCTAAAAAGTTTTCCATATCGTAAAAAAATGACAAACACTTGAATAAAACGAGAGATAATAACAAACTGCCAAAGGTAAACACATGTGACAAGAGAGACGTCTCTTTTTGAGAAGAGTGGTAGTAGAGAGACATATTGAGTCAATAGTTTGGTCAGTGACCTATGCACTTTGATATGCTCAGTCAGGGCAAGTTCACTCCAAAGATAAGGTATTTTCGACACGTTCTCTCCTGACGGACACACCTCTATTTTGAACCAAGAATTCCGGGACCCTCGTCCCAATTCTCAGTGGTTAGGTCCTCTATTGTCCATTTTATACATTTTCATTGCCCATCGTGCAGAGTATAAACTGTTCATGTATTTTAATATCGGATACTATTTTATATTTTCATACATAATATTTTACTTTTCCCCATACTCCCGCGTAATCCTCTTTTGTTTATTCATGAATTCTAATGGCGTGTATAAAAAGGGCGGTTCTCATTTATTCCAGTATAATAACTTACTGTATGAGCTATTTCTTCTGCATCTTTATAAATGCAATTAATAATTTTTTTTCGATACTATATTAATTTATATTCCAGAGACATACAAGCTGAGATCCGATACCTGAATAGAAAGGATAAGACGAGGCGGGAAAAATGATATCTGAGGAGATCCGAGACAGTAAGAGGGTAGCCAGGGAGTTCGTGCAATCTTGTTATTGTTACAAGAGAAATATATTAGCGTAGATATAATGGGAATGGCACGCAATGACCGCATCAGCCTTGTGATTGTGGGGGTGGGACCATCGTGCCCCGTCCTCAATCCTCCCCTCCCCCACCACACCTCTCTAATAACGTCAAGATTGCTCAGGAACAGTCCAAATAAATAAGGAATCGTGGCCTGAATAGAAATGTGAATATTCCCTTGCCAAATCTAAAGTTGGCTATAGAATTTACCTAATTCTCCTTCCCATTGTCCTATTTAAATATAGAAAATAACTTTATTACCAAGATTCCTTTTGCAGAACCATGAATGCCATTGTATCTCTATTCTGCATATCGATCTGAAAATTTGATAATAGTTTAACTGATATGTTTTTATAATTCGCAATATTCTAGCATATAACATAATAATGTCCGATAATTGATTTTTTTAAAAGACAATTAATTAGTGATGACGGTTTAGGCTTGCAATATTCTAATTTAATATAACAAAGCAATTAAAACTAACCCTTGTTCTGAGGAAAAACAAGTGTTAAGTCCTGGTCTCCTCCACCAGCTTATGACAATTACCTCTGTCTTGTACAATCGCCATCCAATTACCTCTGTCTTGTACAATCGCCATCCAATTACCTCTGTCTTGTACAATCGCCATCCAATTACCTCTGTCGTGTACAATCGCCATCCAATTACCTGTCTTGTACAATCGCCATCCAATTACCTCTGTCTTGTACAATCGCCATTAAATTACCTCTGTCTTGTACAATCGCTTTGCAATTTCTTAACCTGAGGATCACTAGAGAATCTTTTATTTCAAATGTACTGTATCCACTTTGTTATGAAGCTGGACTCATCAACACCCACATAAGTTCATACGTCTCATCCATCCTAAATAGACATCATCCTTGGCCATCCAATTTTCATGATCATGATGTAGGACATTTATTTCTTAGAAGAAATCTTGATAGATACGACTTCGCCAGGGGTTCCCAAACTTTTTTCCCGTGACAACCTTCTTAGACAAACAATTTTTTGTGCCACCCTTCGTGGGTTTAAAAAAATCGCGAAACCCCTTACGAAGAAAAAAAATTAGAGTGTAATTATCCTTGGAGCAGTTGAATGTATGGTAAAAGAAGAAAAAACAGAGCTAAGTAACTATTGTAATACACTGTATATTTGGTGTTTTAATTTTAATTTGTTTTTCTTTTCTTTTGCTTTTTGAAATATTTTGAGAAAATAGCATTCGCTTGCGGTACCCATAGTATATGCTTGGGGCGCCCCAGGGTGCTTATATGCTTCGGTCTTTTCTGGACCTCTTCTCCTTCCTGTACCCTCTCCTTTCTTCAGGACTTAAAGAGAATACTTGAAGGTCTTGCAACCCCCGCCACGACCGTAAGCGAATATCTTACGGAGTGGATTTTCCATCATACGAGGATGCTTGGAGAATACCAGTAAAACTCGTCTATCATTCTGTCAATTCACCTATCCAGCTAACCTTTCCTACTGAACATGCATAGTCGGTACCTTTTGATGTAGAGTACCTCACTAACTATACTAATGTATACACAGCCCCCACGACAGAATTATGTAATATTTTGCAATTCCCAATAAACTCAATCCAATACGAATCGTAGCACTTGCTGTCTCTTTTTTTTTTCATTTGTCAAATAATTGGTTGTTCCTATTAATTATAATGACTCAGATCTTGGTTCGTTTATTTACAAGGTGATTTATTATTATTCAAGTAGTCGTTAAGTAGGTTAAACATTTATGCTCCGGTAGATTTTTGTAATATGTCCATAATGACAGAACGACATTTTAAATTTTAAAAAATTCTTAGGTCGCACCCAAGAATTCACATCAATAATAATCTTGAAAAATATTGATTTTCACATTCTGTGGCTGAAGTTTTGGATGTAAATTCAACCGGATTCGTGTTCATAAATTATTACATATTTATAAAAAAAAAATTATAGCCCGCATAATAAATTTATGTTAGCTCCTCTCTATGACATGACATTCTTTTAGTGACTAAGCGTGACTCCGATCTAAATTAACGAGTGATTTAAAGTTTTTACCCTTCATGTAAAAGAGCACAAGACCAAGAAACTTCAAGAGTCCCAATTCATTAATTATATTTGCAGACATTTATTTATCGATGCTATAAAGTTCACCAGTCATACATACCCTTGAAAATACAACATTAATCTTAACAATTAGTTCTATATCCCAATGTCATTATAAGTTATAAGAGCGTGGAAGCAGTAAATTAATTAGGATAAGCTAAGACTGTGGCTTGTTTGAAGTCGACAGCGGCCAATAACTCGGCTGAGGGGCGGCACAAATCAGGCTGCCATCTGTAGGGCACATGTGCACGCGATGCCTGGGTCACTCATGTGTTCTGACATCGCCACTTCCTTCTCTCAACCATTGTTCAATCATTGTTAACAAATATAATAAATGGACAAACATAAAATATTAAAGAATTTAATGAATAACTAGTAACTAATGATTAGGCGTTTTAATAAAGCGATTTTAGCCTCCCTTTCCTCACCCTTAGAGATATGTTATGTTGTCTCTATCTCAAATTTGTAACTTTTTTTCTCATACCTCAAACTCTCCGTTTCTCATTAATCTATGTGTCTCCAAGTTAACCATTGTGACTTTGAACTTGTACAATCGACAGTATAATCGATTTTAACATATTATTTGATGGCTCAAAGTTTTTTAATTTCTTTCAAAACTACTTCAGTCATGATTGCTAAATTATAAAAGGAGTGTGGTGTGGGAGGAATGAAAATCTATGCATTCCTAAGAACTTGTCGCATTAATCTGGCATTCTTTTCACATTCCATACGCAAGCGGGATGGAAATATCAAGAAGAAAACTCCATAATTAGTTGCTCTAGTTACTCGTTTTTACACCGAAACAAATTTTTCAAAGAAATTTCCTTTGAGTTTGTCGTCAATGTTGAGTGTAGTAACAACAAACTACTCATGACTCCATTGTCTATCTTACACCTCAGCAAGCATAAATATTTTGTTGATTTTTATCTTGTACCTTACCTAGACATCAAAGGAGAGAGGGTTAGACCAGGTGAGAAGGTAACGTATCTTGGTGTGAAGATTAGAAGAAGTTTTGATGACACTGGGATATTTGAGAGATAGGGTGACCCTGTCACTCATTGGATTAAGCAGGATAGGGAGTACATTTTGGGGCCTCAGGTACCTCGCCACAATGACCATCTATAAATGTCTCGTCTTTAGTATCCTGAGGTATGGATTCCTTGAGTGGAGCTGGAACCTCATCTAAGATCAGAAGAGGAGACTATCAACCATAGAGAGATTGACTCTGCTGAGGGTCACGAATGCCAACTAAACGGTGTCGCATGGGGCTGTTGGTGGGAGTGATGTTCCTAGACCTTATCTTGGTGTATTTCGTTAAACATGAAGTGAAGAGACAGGGGTTGGAAGCGCTACCGGACTTCGAAAGAGGATTGGTGAGACCCAGCATCTATAGTATAAGATACTGCGTAAGGATTCAATTGATAAATGGGTCCTCTCGGATTAATGGGTCTTACAAACAGGATTCGGAGGGTTCCGTGGAAGCTGCAGACCTTCGGAAAGAACATAGATCTCTTGTACTCTTCTAGTAGAGTTCCCGAAACAGCAGAACATATGAAGAACAGACTGCTGAGAGATACAAAAGATTAGAAATAAAAGAGAGATCTTTGACCTCACCGAATCGTGCATCTCCCGTCTGATGGAAGAGGAGAATTATCCCTTCTTCAGGGAGTTCATCTCCGTGTGCAAAGAGGTGGTGGGCTCGACACACTTTAAGTTGGGAAGGGCTTGACAACCTGCGGCGAAGAATTTGCTAGCCACTGGGAGAAGTTGAAGAAGGAGGCTGAGACCAGGAAGGTTGGAAACTAGAATCGCTTACTGGAGAAGGCACCCGGACGGATGCAGGATACTGCCCCATCAGTAACTAAAACATAGTTATTAATTTGCAGATACTAAGACAAAACAAAAGGAACTTTATTTATTTACTGGTATATACAATAATTATAACAACAATAAATGTACCTGATTATCCAAGAGAATGAAATAAGGCAGTTTAGGTTAAAACGTGAACATAAGATGGGATTAAAGTAGTTAGTTAATAAACTATATATTTAATAAAATAAAAACTGGTTTAGCCGTGCAAAAATTCTCATATTATACATATTCCTTATTATCTCTAAAATATTCGAAATGTAAATTCTATTAAGCTTATTCGTATAAATATGATACTATCAAAGTCTATTCAACGCACATGATTGGTGAACCTAAATACTTTATAATGACGATATTTAAGTAACAGTTTACTTAATAAGTACTTCACCTGACCTAACTTTAAAATATTCCTTCA
Organism: Halyomorpha halys; assembly: GCF_000696795.3. Lineage (NCBI taxonomy): Eukaryota > Metazoa > Arthropoda > Insecta > Hemiptera > Pentatomidae > Halyomorpha > Halyomorpha halys. Next base: position 48,745 of record NW_027113812.1, on the reverse strand, counting down.
GTTTAACAGTCGAGTAATAAGGCTCAGCTATTAGCAAACTTTTTACTAACTTACTATTTTACTGGCTGAAAACTATTGGGTAGTAGTAAAACACAAACGAATATTTCAGTAGAGCCACGGATTTTTCGTGGAAACCTGCAGAGTTAGTGGCAAACTCCTTTGATGCAGAACTGCTTAGATGATAATTTGTAAGGGTTGAAACCAAAGAAATTATTACTGGGGAAGGGGTGAGAGAGGATGTCATTCTCCCCACCATCCGATAGTCTGAACATCACCAAAAGTTTGGAGATTTCACAACTTACCTCAAATTAAGAAAATTGTAGTGGCACTTTATTCAAGTAATTTATAATACTCAAACTAGCTTACATACGCTATTTAGTGAGGTAAGTTTTCCAAAAATGTTTAGTGAAAGGACTGGTTTTAGGGAACACTTCTCAGAACTCCCATAAGTAGGGAAAATCCATCAAAATTGTTAGAGAGAGTTTATTGTTTGTCACTACTCTCTTCCCTCATTAGTAGTGATCAGGACACTGAAAGGGAAATTGTTCTTACAACACTGAAACTCCTACCACATCCCTAATTCTTAACTCAGCAAAGACATAAAGACTAAATCAGACTACTTGAATCAATTTTCTGTATTTTCATTTTGTAAATAAAAATTAACTAAGAAAAGTCTTCAGATCCTTCATTTTTAATTTAAACCAGTTCTGTAAATCTTAACTCATTATTGATCTCATTATGTTTTGTTTATTTTCAGTTTAGAAAAGACCTGCTTTTGATACTAAACCTGAATAACCAAATAAATTATACAAGCTGTACCTACATCAGGATAATTAGCTGAATTTTACAAATAGCAACTTAACCAAAAGAGACCAACAAGTCCATTTTACAGAGGTCATATCTTTGATATTTTATTTTGGAATGATAATCTTACTTATAGAATTCATTCAGTTACCATTTAGGAACCATTATCTGAAAATCTCTTAGCTTTATTTTTAGGCTGATATCAGAGGCATTAATTAGTAAGGAAGGGGGTAACTGTTTAGGTTTTAAAAATTGCCTTCATGCATCCTATAAACTTTTGGTCTAATTCCAAAATTTGAATCTCAATCATTGGATAAAATGACACCAATTTGTTCCCCACTAACTTCTCCTCACAAAACTCATCATTGTGCTTCTATACTTTCCTTACAATTTTCGAAAATTGGTTTTATTTCCTGACTGTTTAACCCATACTATCAAACATGCCATGAGGAACTGATTTCAAGCTCTTCAAATCTTTTGAAGTGTCCTAATCAACACAATTCTATCGATTAGTTGGTTTGAACGTAGATAGGAATGTTATCAGTTACCTTCAATTCATATTTTCAGAAAATTATAACAAATAATTAATTAAATTAATTGGAAACAGAGTAGTAATAGATAATATATACATAATCAAAATATGTCTCTATCTTTCTTTCCAAAGAAACTATACTTATCAGTATGGCTAAAAGTTCAGCTAATATTTTAAAAAACTGACATAGAACATTATTACTTGTGACCCTTAATTCCAGAAATATATATATAATATGAAAAAAGAATTGATAATACAGTTTTTATAATATGATTTTATTTTCTTGGACTTCCATGCCATGTGTCCAGAAGCAATATTATGAACTGCACCAGGAAGCAGAAATCACTTCCATGGGAATTCTTCACTCATTTTGGATAAGGCGGATAGAAAATAGTTTTCTCTTTAACTAGCTCAGATGACGACAGTTTAGCACCGATCTCTAGGATTTGCCTCTTCAAACTTATCACAATTAAATTAATTAATAACTCTGTTTAACTTACATTGTATGATCATGCTAACATTAATGATTTGCATAATATACTTTCTTTTAGATTAAATAGATTCAATGTTTATTTCCTATACACCTCAAATACTAATTTCTTAGTTTATATAGGTTGTATTTTGTTTTATTCAATAAAGGAGACATTTTTTTTTTCAACTGAAGTTAACTCTATTATTTTCTTTCCTAGTTTAATATGCTTTACTTTATCTATTCATTTAAATTATCACTTGCCAACAACCTAACTATAGTCCATACAATTTTTTTTTTAAACTTATTTATTGCTATTTACAACTGTACATTATAATACATTTAGTAAATTTGATCTCAGTTAATTTGGAGTGTTAAAGACATGTAGAGAACTGGTAGCACTCTAGTCCATAATATAAATGTAATTAACATTCTTCAAACATTACATGACAATTTCTAGTGGTTTCTACAAAACAAACTTAGGAAACTTATATAACAAAACTTATTCATATAAAATAAATAAGATATGATACTACGATAGATCAGATAAATTTTGCCTTAAAAAAATTGATGATTTGTGAGTGTTTCTGAACACTTTGCATTTTAAATTCAAGTGTTAAGTACTTGCAGATTTATGCAAAGTAAGGAATTTCTAACTTTAATTGCACCTTGATCTATTAATTAAGCAGGAATATTTAACAGGTTTAATATTTAGCAAGCTCAATTATAATATTTGTTCAATATATACCAATTTCATTTTAAACAAAGAAAGATTTTTCAATTAAATACTCAAGATTTCTGTAGGTATAGAAGGTAACAGCACTATATAATAATGAGGTGTAGATAGTTGACCGTAGATTACTGATTGGAGAAGATGGTCGGGGGTGCAGTCAGTAAAGAACAACATAAATAAACAAAAAAATATTTATTTATGCCGACGTTTCAACCTGAGTCGATGAAGACCTGAAACTCAGGCCAAAATGTTGGCATCTTCTCCAATCACTACATAATATATACTAAAATACTAGTTTAATTAATAAACATGGAATATTTTTTAGAATGAAAGGAATTAAATAAGGAACTGCTACTGATAAATATTTTATTAAAACAAAGCTTGATCACACATTTTCTTTTTCTATAAATAGCAGCAAAGACATGGATGAAAATGTCACCAAAAGGATGACATAATTATAATTTACAGTAAGGTACATGGATACATCAAGCAAGAAAAAAATAATACTTTATGAATTTACCAAGAAACCATATTATAATATGGTTAAAAATTTTATATATATATATAATATGATCAAATAACAACATTAAATTAATGTTGCTTACTCATGATCAGAATAAAGCCTAAAATAAAATTAAGCAATCAAGAATATACATCACTAATATGTCATTTTTTTATTAATAAACATGCACAGTTATACAACTTTCTTTCTCATCAAATAATCATCTGATGTTTACAAATAATAAATAACGCCCCAAGCAGTGACTTTAATCAATTATTTACATTTCCTTCTCCAAATTTGAATAATAATAATTCCCACATTATGACACAAAAGAACTTTGAAAATCGAAACTGTAATAATAAAAAGTTTCATAGACAAAATATATATTTACATAAAAACTATGAACAGTCTATGTTACAAATTATCTAAACACCTTCCTTCAAAACAAATCATGTAGAAGACAGGTGTAGTAGAATGGTAGGCCGCAATCTAAACTTCAATCTATCCTCGCTGGTGTCACTCAGCTATAAACATAAAATAAAATATCAATAGGATCAATAGAAATTGTAATAAAACAGACCATAATTGTAGTTACATGACTTGTAAAGATTTAAATACCATATTTGGAAGGTCAAGGAGGAAAACTGTATATAGAAGATTATAAACTGAATAGATTTCCCTCTAGTTTCAAAATTTGCTTTTCAATCAATCCCTGAAAATCCTCCCAAGCAACAATCAAATGGCCTCAGGACCTACTAGCTCAGAACTGTCATTAAAGTGCAACAAATAGGTAGTTTCTTCACAAATACAGTAATATTTTATTGATAATTAGTATTTTTCTGAAGTAAAATACTACATTTAGTATTTTTAATGAAAAAAATGCATTATTCTTTACTAAAATTGTGAAAAATATTTCAACAGTACAGTTCATACACAATATCTCAGTGGTATAAAAATAAATCTTGTATGATCTTAAAAAAGTTGTGAGGGACACACCTAATATGTACTGCAATGAAGGATCAGTGGTTCAGCACAACAAAGTACTTCCTTACAAAAGGAAGAACTTCTTTTGTAAGGAAATACTGCTTCTAAAACAATGGTTGTGCAATAAGGTGATTCATTTAAGATAACACTCAACTACCAGGTTTTCCCCTCGATTAAGGGTATCTATTTTTTAGAGGATGAGTGTTGTACCCCAGGAAAGCTCCAGAACCCCCAGAGTTGACCTACGACTGATTTAACACAATAAAAATAATGTATATTATCTGTAATAATAAGAGACCATTAATAATTAATAGATTAATGTGTTTTAGACAAAGCATACCAACATCATTTCCACAATGATCATAGTTAAAGAAAAAAGGTATATATAGATAATTTCTCACAATCTTAAATTTGCTTTTTAAAGCCAAGTAACTACTTGTTTCCTTCATGTTCATCCAAATACACTAAAAATGTTCGACATTTCCTGTTCCAGACATAAACACTTTGGAAAAATCCTTAAATATACTATCTAGAAATTAATCCTATATCTTCAAAAGGTTCAAGAACATTGATATTATCCAATAAACCATCAAAATGAGAGAATGTAAGAATTTAAATAAATTTATAATTAAATACATTTTTTTCCCGATCAGAATAAAACAGGTTCATGAAACAAAGTGAAAAATAATAATAAAAATCTTAGAAATCATAACATTCTTGTGGCTTAATCCATACTTTCACAACAAATAGCATTTTTTCTAAGCTACTATTAGTGATAAAATAATTTATACTAACAGAAAGTAATAAATCATATTGTTACCCTTTCTGGCTGCTACTGAGGGTGGTGACGACCCCGCCAGGTCCAGGAAGTGTTGTCTTCCCTATCAAGAAAGCATCTACTTCCCTAGCTGCTAACCGCCCCTCACTGATTGCCCACACAACCAGAGACTGGCCTCTTCTGCAGTCTGATAAAATTTGTTTAATTATTATATGTAAAATTACCTATCCATCAGATACTGTATAAATAATATACATCTCTAAATATATCATAACAAATTAGAGAGATTTACCTCCAGCAGCAAATACTTTAGGTACTGATGTAGAATACTTTCCAGAAGGTGTTTCATAGTTAGACCTTGGGTCTAAATCAAGGTCTAACTCATTAGCAATATACTTCTCAGGACCAAGGAACCCCATAGCAAGCAGAATTAATTGACCTTTGATTATCTGAAGTAAAATTGTAAATTATAAAGCAGTTTATATCAATCCTTATCATCAATTTCTAAGGCTTAAGATCTTTAAAACAAAAAATTAGGAAAAGAAGGCGTACCACTTCTGAACCAGGAACTTCTTCCATCTTCCATCGCCCTGTTTCATCCTTGGTCCAGTTTACCTTCACTGTTCTGATTCCAGCTACGTTACCATTTCCATCATCAATGAACTCCTACACAAAAAAAATACAATTATTATTTCTGAGTAATGATGTTATTAATATGTTTATTAAAGATGCTGAGGTACAAAATACAACTCACACTAATTGTGTGGTTGTTTGTGCTTGTGTTTCATTTTGTATGTCTATATGTCTCAAGATAGAAATGATTCGATGGAACTATATAATAAGACACAACAAATTAAATTGTCTAAAAACTTCAATATGATAAAATAAGCAAAAAATACTGATCAGCCTTACAAAAGCCTATTTTAAGAATGAAAGAAAAATCTGAAATAATGTTATTGAGAAAAAAATAACACTAAAAATTGTATTTCAGAAAGATAGTAACTTCAGACATTGTGATATTAGAAAAAAACAACTGCAGAGCTGTACCTTGCTGAGAGTTGAAAATATCCTTGGATCGTTGCCGAACTTCACTTTAACTTCTTCATGACCATAATCAACCTTAAAGACCCTAGGGAACTGGGGCCAAGGATTGTCCTTTCCTCTCTTTTCGGGTGGCTCAGGAAGTATTTCAAATGTAGTAATTGAAGCAGCCCCCTGAAAGCAATATTTATATAATAAAAAGCTACAATTGCTGACATAACTTCATACCTTCATAGAAGCTAGTTCACAACACACTTTATTAGTTTAATGTTTGTTAAGTATATAATGCAAATATTTTTATTTAGCAGTTTGTTATTCAAAAACAATTATGTAATTTTCTGCTTTCTTCTATCCTGCGAATCAACTAGCCTTCTTCATTTATTTTTTCATTTTATTAATTTCACAAAATAGCTCTGTCAACGCTTCAGACTGTCTATCCATCCTCAGGAACCAACTTTTCAAAAACTTTCATTCTTTACACCAGTCATTTTTGTTCAATTTCCAATCAAAATTTTGTTATTTATTTTAAAAACCTTTTAACACTCTAAATAAAATAAAAAACTGAAGTAAGAAGACCAGCTAATTCTCAAGACAGAAAAAACTAGTAAATATTTTGTAAATAAAATTGGAGGGTAAGTCCACAGATGAGTATTCATGTATACTTTAAAGTGGATGGTTATATTTCAAATAAGAACAATAAATGACAAACCTGTCTAAGAGAAGTTGCAATGCAGTCACAGCCTGTATCTCCCCCACCAATGACAATCACATCTTTATCTTTGGCCGAGATGGGAGTAATGGAGTTGCCCATTTGTTTTTTTTGCCATGACTCAAGGAATGACATGGCAAAGTAGATACCAGAAAGTTGCCTACCAGGAATTGGAAGGTCTCTAGGCCAGGTGGCTCCGGTACATAATACTACGGCATCATATTCTTCGTGAAGTTCCTAAAGAAGGAATATTAAAAAAATAAATTAAAACTTTTTCTTAAAATTGATATTAGTTAACAAATAATTAGGGACAAGATGACCTTAGCAGTAATATCTTTTCCAACATTAACATTAGTCTTGAAATAAACTCCTTCCTCTTGAAGAAGTTTTACTCTCCTCTGGACAACTTCTTTAGACAGCTTCATGGTTGGTATGCCATACTGCAAGAGACCTCCAGCACGGTCGTTTCGTTCAAAAACAGTAACAGCATGCCCAGCCTGAAATGAAAATTTTTAAGTCATTGATAAATCACTAATTGGAAACAAAAAATAAAGGTAAGTTTAAAAATATTTTTATAAGTAATACCTTGTTGAGCTGGTGAGCAGCAGCAAGCCCAGAAGGCCCAGAGCCAACGATAGCAACCTTCTTCTCAGTCCTGAACAGAGGAGGCTGGGCTGTGATCCAACCCTGCTCAAAAGCATGGTCTATAATGGCACACTCAATGTTCTTGATGGTGACAGGTGGCTCACTAATACCAAGAACACAGGCACCCTCACAAGGTGCAGGGCACACTCTTCCAGTGAACTCTAAAATAACAGACACATAAATGTTTTATTATAATAGAAAGAACATTCTTTTATAGACATATTTATAAATATACCTGTAACTTCAATAGCTAGCGAACTACTCAAATTGGGAACCTATTAGCAGTGAATAATACGTTCAAAATACAGTGGTATTTTGAATGTATGATTTAAATAATAAAATAATTAGGTAAAATTGTAACAAGGGATTGGGCTGAGTATTGCATCATCAGATGTTTAGCTTCTTTTAATACCATTGGCTCCATTTTCATAGCGGGAGAGGAGCGAAGGTTTTTTTTTGTTTTTTCTATTTGAATAACTTTATTGAAAAAATATTTAAATTTCCTTAATAAGACAAAAATGTTATTATTTCTATGTTACAAATTGCTTGTTTTTACATTTACTTTTTTGTTTATTTTGGAGTGGAGAAAAAAAAATAGACCTAATTGAGTTCAGATTATTCACTAAAGTTAACAAAATTTAAGAACATTTAACCTCACAAAAATTGTTTAAAAGGCATTCATAACAAAATTTATGTTCTAAGAGAAACACTTACCTGGGAAATTGTTTGTCTGAAGAAGCTGATTGAGCGCCTCTTTCCAGTTATTGTTGAAGACGAGATCATTCCACTTAGGAATAATATTACCAAGTGGGCAGCCATGACTACTCTGACAGAATGGCACCCCACACTCCATGCACCTTGCAGCCTGGACCCTGAGGCCTTTCCTTACGTGGGAGAAGTTATAAATTTCATCCCAGTCCTTCAGTCTCTTTTCAGCAGCTCTATACAAGCCAGTCTCTCGAGAATACTTGACGAAGCCCCTGTGAACATTTGATGGATAATATTATTATTATCCTTCTTCCATAAAGCAATGGAAACGGTATTAATTATTTATTAAAAAAAAAAAAAGCCAAACAGTAAATTTGTTTAAAATCATAGCTATTTTCTATAATACTTCATAAAGCTTTAGTGCTATACTTACTTATTCAAATTTACTTTATTTTTAAATATAAAAAACTCTTTGAACATCATCACATGACTTATAGAGCTTAGAAGTTATGAGAGAGAAATTCAATAAATTCAACAATTCAGTTTGGCACTTCATCCTATAATGTTCAAAATTTATTCTATTTCTTTTTTTTTTATCAAATTTATGAGACATATTTCCAGTAGTTTTGCAATTTCCCTAGTAAAAATTTTCAACTTTTCTGACATCACTGTCACTGAAAATTTACAAAAAAAGGCCTACACAAACCTCCTTGAATTTTCAAAATGCTTTCATCTGACCTCTTTTTGTCAAAACATTCTCTAGATTTGACAAATAAAATCAATATCAATGGTTCTTAAAATTCCTGACACATTCACATTCGATAAAAGTGAATGTCATTAAATCTACCAATTGCAAGTAGGTACATAACTGTCAAAATTTCAAGGTTTAAGAATAATTTTTTTTTTTTATGTTTTAATAAATTTGATTTGTCTTTTGAAAATAATGAATGGGAGGAATCATGTTTGAAACATGCCTGTCAAGAAAAATACTTTAGCAAATAGTTAGGCAAAAGTATCGAATAAAATTAAGATGGAACCATTTCCATACTAATCCCCAACTTACCTTCAAATTTGGGCCATGTCTGTCAAGAAAAATGCATTTATGGGTGCGAAAGTGAAAGTAAAAGACAGAACTTGATAAAATTAAAATAGGACAAACTAGATATTAATACACACAATCCTCGGAAATTTCATCAAAATAGGATTAACATTTCAACCCATTATGCTTGAAAACAAATTTAATTACATACTGAGAAACAAGCTTATCGACATAAAAAGAGATGCCTATTGAGTATAGGTCAGAAAGAACATTGAATTTAATTTAAACATTGAAATATCCACAGAAAATAAGGCAAGAAGGGTTGTGAATTAGTGATTCTGAAAAATAGTTCAAGCTCAACTATAGTTCATAATTACGAACACATTCTTTACTTAACCAATTATTATTAAATTATACTCTTACAATCATTATTAAGTAATTTTGTAAAAATATTGAGTAGTATTTTATACAAAACAATTACCTCTTGTTATAAGGTAATTAGTTTTGTTTTCATAAGATCTTAATTCATACATTAATATTATGGATAAAGATAAAACAGGAATATCAAGTCCGTCCGCTGCTTAGCTACTGGCGGTCCTGACATAATATATACAGCGGTTAACATTAAACAAACCCAAATAAAAAATATTAGGAGATAGAAACATAACATACAAGACTAACAAATAAACTAGCGAATGCAGTAATAGAAATAGATAATATTAAAAATGAGAACAAAATAACGAGCACAATCAGCAATTATCATTAAACATCACAGAAACATGGAATAAAAATACTTGAGGAATGGTTGAAACTAATGGTTACAAAATATTATTCAAAAACAAGCAGAACTTGCTTTTTCTAATTTTCAGTTCCAGCCAAATACCAGAATTAATAACTGAGATTAAAATAGATACACAATTTCATTAAAATATCTTTTGAATTAATTAACTAATAAAGTAATGAATATTTAAATAAAAATATATCAATAGAAATATAATATTGTATTAAATAAATTACTCACAAAAGCCTCGCAATGCCTAACATCATAACGTAAAATAAGAAAGCCTACGTGACAATACAAGTTAGAGATAACCTTAAATTACTCTATAGCACTACCTTCCCTTCAATATTTTAATGAGTGCCTAGCTTTATCATCGTCGCTCCTAACTGCATCATTACAACAAATTAGTCAATGACAACATTCTTTTCAATCATTCACTGGTAAACAATGCATCACTGTTCTACAAAAAGCATTCCAATCGAGAATACATAAATTGAAACTAACAAATCAAAAGAATTAAAGCATGTTTTATATATATTCTCAAGTAAAAATTTCATTAAAATATGCAATTATGTTTTATTGTATTTATTATTCAATATTATTTACTAATTTAATTTTTATGAATTTTGAAATTTGAAAATCTTTTACATAGAGGAGAGCTTTTCTGATATGTATAGCTAAAATTATTTTCAATAAAATGATTAAAAATTTTGAGGAAATATAAATTGGTTATGTAGATTTTAATCTATATTAAAAAATCATACCTGACTTTATCTAATGTCTTTTCTAATCTCTTTTTCTCTTTAGGTATGTCTGTTACTATTTCCTCTATATCTGCAACTTGTTGTACATGGTTTGTGATTGCTGGGTTATCTCCTTCCATCTTCTTAGTACTTGCTTCTTCAGCTAGCTGGGCCAAAGCTCTCTGATACTCGTACGGGAATACCTATTACAAATTATCATAGAGGAAATTTAAAGGGAAAATAAGGTAAATATATCTACAGACATATTTGAGAGAAAATCCTGAACCTTGATGAAATCCTTTGCTGGTACAGGCCAAGCTTTCAACAAATCTTCAGCTATCAGTGAGGAAGTTTTTTCTTTGAACTCTTTCAGTAACGATTCCACATAATCAAGGTCTTCCTGCTTTTCCAAGGGAAGGAGTTCAACCATTTCTTGATTACATTTGCTATAAACCCCAAACCATAATTTAATTAAACAGCCATTTTAATTTAATCCATAAATATATGTTATTTTATTTTTATATCTGATATTTTAACTTAATATATTCACATAAATGTTTATTTGTACATGTATTATTTTATTGTACCATGTACTATGTATTGTCTTATTGAAGTGTTCCTAATTTTATTTTTAAAAATGGTACAATGCATCTTTTCATTCCAAACTCCTTAACCATCCTAATCCATTAATTCTTAATCTTTCATCCTTAACAATCCCTGATAATCCTCCGAGGCATCTGAAAAGAAGATGGCCACGGGACCTTCTAATTTAAATTAATGTTTGAAGTACCACCAATGGGTGGTTCCTTCCCAAGATTTTCAAGTGTATATGAAACATACAACATATTTACCTAGTGTATTATTTTGTACAGTTGTAAATTACATTAAATAAATAAAAATAAATAAATAAAATGGTAAGAATAAATTTCTAATACTAGATTCACAGAGAGATTTGTCACTTTAACAGATTACTAATACTGAATTATGTCGAGATTCTAAATTTTGAAGCTTAGGTATGGATTATAAATTTAAACAGTTCCAAAATTAACATTTAAAATTATTTTGTAAAAAAAAATTTTTATTTTAAATATATTATTTCAATTTCTTGAGACAGGTAATTATTTATTAAATAAATCAAAAATTGTATCCTTATTGGTTTAGTGGGAGGTTATAAATGGTTTGTGTATATGGTAGTGATTTGGTGGATAATTTTAAAATAAGAAGATTTAGATATTTATGATTTTAAATAAAACAATTTAAAAAATAGGTTTTTAACTTATAATAAATGACCTGGGCAGAATAGCCTGCAAAACAAATTTTAAATTTTAATGTGAGGAAGAATTTATAATTGAAGATGTCCTTGAGGATGGCTGAAATGGCCTAAATGTTGAAATAAAAAGTGTTGAGACTAATAAGGATACAATTTTTTATTTATTTAATATAAAAGTTTTTATATTAATAAAAACACATTATTTAAACATATAATTGATTCATATGTGTTTTAGGAAAATAAGGTACATTTTCAAGGAAATCTACAGTTAAAATTAAACCAACACATTAAAATGCTGATTCAAGGAATCATTACTGGTAGAAACATATTTTTGTAAAATAATATGATGAAAAAAAAATTATTTCTATTTAGCAACTTGAATAATAAACAAAAAATAATTGTTTTAAAAAATTCTAGATGGAACAGTAAAACTATGTTTTACATAACTCATCATAATTATCATTAAGCTAATAAGTCATTAACAACTTTAGTTTTTTTTTTTTTTAAATTTACACTAGTGAAGGACATTATTTAAATAATATTGATGTATTTTTTTTTTAAACTATATGTATATAAATGACCAAATTTCACAATAACAATTGATAAAATTGACAAATACGAGGATACACAGTACATGAGTATGGGGTAAATCCCGAAACGTTGTACAAGTACAAAATATAGAATAACGATAAATTCTAATAGGAAGTTTTCTTCATCTCCGCATTTTAAAATATATAAAAATATAATCAACTTCCTAGAAAGAAACTCCAATTATTAACAGTTTGGATGTCCATTGGTTGGCCTACAATTATTCTGAACAAGAAGGCTGTGAGGAATAAAAAATTTGTATGTCCCATTCTAGCATATTTTGTAGTAAACTTGGAAAATGTCTGATTTAAATAAAACAATGCTTCTAGACATGTATGTTTTATTTTTCTGAAAATGCAATGTAAGCACAACATTGCATTAAAAAAAAAAAAATTGGAAACTTAAAACCTCGTTTTAATGAAATTAGCAGTTTTTAATTTTTACTACAAAATTTGCTGAAGTGAAGAATGTGAGTTTTGCAGATAGACATTTCAAATTAATTAATAGAGGAAACTCTATTGAATAGGGTACATACCCTTGGAAATTGTTTACTTTAGTTAGTATCCCTCCTCTCTCTATATAGTTAATATCCCCCCATATTTAGTTTATTAAATGTAGGCTTATGATAAGGAGCTAAATCTCGAACAGACCTAAGTTGTTAATGACTTATAATTTTTTGTCTTCAAAGAAGCATCTTGTTTTTTTTAATAATATTGAAGTTGAACTTTAAAAAAAAAGTAATACTTCTATTTTATCTAATAAAAAATCCATTAAAAAGTGCATACCCTCTGAAAGAGCCATCTATATCAAGGACATAGGCAATGCCACCAGACATACCAGCAGCAAAATTCCTTCCAGTCAGTCCCAAAATAACCGCACAACCACCAGTCATGTACTCACAGCCATGGTCACCAACACCCTGGCAATCAGCAAAAAAAACAATAATAATGAATTCAGACACCAGAAAGAAACATTAGAAAAATCTATTAATAATAATTACCTCAACTACTGTTACTGCTCCAGAGTTTCGGACTGAAAATCGTTCTGCAGCTATGCCCCTAAAGAATGCCTTTCCTGATGTTGCACCATACAGGCAAACATTACCAACTATCACATTTTGTCCAGAATCGAAGTCTGAAGTTTTGGGTGGGTAAATGACTATTTCACCTCCACAAAGTCCCTTTAAAACACACATTTATAGAATATAATAAGAGAATTAAATTGAATAAAATATTTTTAGCTACATATTTAACTGAAAACGAGGAAACTGGTGTTAATTAATTTTATAAAAACTAAAAAAAATATATACTGAATGGGTTATTTAAATCAATGTAAGAAATTTGGTAAAAAATTAAAACTAATAAAATCTGGTTCCAAAGACATGGTGGCATGACTAAATAATGAAACAGAGCAGATAATTTTACTTATTTTTATTATTTCTTAAAAGTTTGTAAATATTTTTTTAACGGTGCAATACAGATAAGTAAATATTGTAAAATTATTAGGCTAAGTAATAATAAGAATTTTCCTAGACTTGCTGGCAAAGAATATTAATTCCTTAAAAAAATAAATAGTGGTAAAGATGATTTCCATGAATTTCACTTTCCCATCAAAGTTAGTTGTCAACTAGGGCTCATCTACACTTATGAAGATTAGCCTTTCTTCATTATTTTTAACTCAAAACTTAAATATTATAGTGATCAATGATTTGCATTAGGTAGTATATCATACCATATACATTTCTTGTATATCATATGAAGGGTATACAAACAAAATGATGGTACCCCAAACCACTAAATTTATAAATAAAAATGTACAAGTAAAGTATTTGCTAATGCTCTAAAGTAAGGCTAAGCTCATAGGTAGAGTTATGTAGAATATCCACTACAATACTTCCTTGACATTTTTTGTGTCTTATTTATTTTTAATATTGTTAATTGTACTGATCAATTTGTTGTTTGAATTAGAGATGGGCTGGTATCAGATATCTAATAAGAGTTCAATTCTCAAGAATTGTACTTTAGAAACATTTATGCAAAATAATCACTTGTGAAACACTCTCAAAGTCAGAGTCAAAGAAGTGGAAGTGCATTTTCAGTGAGTATCTATGACCTTTAAAAAGGAAAGGATTAAGTTCACTATGAGCTCTTCATAAAGCAGGAAAAATTTTTTTTTTATTGTAGATGCCAAATAAAGTTAGGTTAAATCATGAAGTTGTTTTTATTTTAATTTTAAGTAAATATTAAGTCAATTTGGAAAGAACCTAAACAAGGATTGAAACCGATCGTTAAATATATGAAGTATTTTATTTTTATGAATTACGCTTCCTCACTACCAAAGGTAGGGAAGTTTTGTACTACTATGAGTTAATATTTATATACAATGAACTAATGATATTTGCAAATAGAAAATTTATGTAGATTTGGAATTTAATATTTCAAAAAATCATTTTTTAAGCAATTTTACTTTCATAAAATTTTGTTTGGACAATTTAGTTCTGTGTTATACTTCCACAAATCTAGAGGACAACCCACTTTAATATAGAATTCAAAAGAGCTCAAAACAATAAAAAAAAAAAAACAAACTGAGAAATAGTTATTTTCATTATGCATTCAAAAACCTGATGAAATACTGAAAAACTTCAGCATTCTCTACTGGTTATGTAATTCAATAACAAATACCAATTAAATAGCTAGGATACCTTTCCAACATAGTCATTGGCATCTCCTTCCAGTGTCACATGCACTCCTTTAGTCAAGAATGCACAAAAGCTCTGTCCAGCTGATCCTTTTAGACTGATGTTGATGCTGTTAGGAGGCAATCCAGCATCTCCATGTTTTCTGGAAATAATAAAAATTTATAAGAATATCTATAGTCTAAAAGAATGAAAATAAAGAAAGAATGACATAAAAATAAAGTAAAAATGATAAAATACAAATGAATACAAAAATTACATTGAAATGTGGTAACTCAAGGTGGCACAAAATGCACGGCATTCATTATTAATTGTAAGCTCCAAATCAATACGTTGTTTTTCTCCATTGATTACAGGCATACACTGCTCTATTATTGGTTGGTCAATTCTCTTCTCCAGTTGTAGGTCCTTGAAATAGAAAAAGTTAAGAAAATAAAAGTCATTAAGTAATTCTTTTCAATTGATCAGACAAGATATAGAACATATATAATCTTACCTGAGACACGGAACCTCCGATAATATTAACACCAGGGCGGAGATGCAAGGCATTTTTCAAAAGTGGAGCAAATGAAAGTAGTTTTGCTTTATGATTTTTGGTATGTTCAGAAGGTTTTAACAGATCAGTTCGGCCAATCAAGTCTTGGAATTTTTTAATTCCCAACTGAGCCATGATACTTCTTATCTAAAACAGAAATACAATCTATCACACCAAAAGAAAATATTCCAAGTGAAGGTATACATTTTTTAGAGCCTTTAAATTTTAAATTTTTTTCAAACAAACCAGATGGAAACAAATTTTTTATTTCATTATTAGATTTATACAAATTAGGTCACTATACTCATTCAATTCACTGGTTTTTAATTCTATTAATATATTCCAGAGATAATATGTAACTCAATACCATTGCAATTATATGTCTTGTAAGAACAATGGAGTTTCAAATGGATTCAGTATTACCTAGATATTAATGCATACAAAAAAACATTAAACGGGCTTAAACATTGGCTTCATTTCCTCATAAATAGAGGTTATGCACGCCATTTTCCGATTTCAGGCACTTTTTAAATATTGCTCGATTTAACTATCTTTAGTCTTGCCTTTTTTACACTCTTGTTGAAAGTAACTGTCCATAACTAAAAGCTATATTTTTAAATTGAAAAATCCCAGCTTATTAACAGATACATTGCAATGACAGAAAATGAATTAGTATAGATAGATAATCACAAAGCTAAAACTCAACACTACCTTCACATATATAGGATGCGGAATTGTTTACCAATCTAACCTTTCTATTTCGATTGATTGTCAAGATATTAATTTTTGAAGGGCATTCTCAGAAAACTACCTATTTCTTCAAATTTCTCCAATCTAACTGATCGTTTTTTGTTATAATATATAATAAAAAAAAATTTGCAGAAACTTGGTTTGTTAGGTGATCATAGGAACTAAAGCCATTAATACAAGAAAAATTAATAATATTAACATAAATTCAATAGGATTTCACATTATGAATTTTCGAGATACTACCTTGGGGATTTTATAAACTATGCTTCATTTAATCAGCTTTCCAACTTGGCAATGCTAGTTTAATTTTGAAGAGGTATCAATGTGAAAGGTCTAAAAAAATTTGCATAGCAATACAAATACCTAATTTTTTTTTTAAGGTGTACAGTAAAGAAAAGCTCTTTGTCTGACATTTTTATTACTGTTTGTTCAACAATTTTACTTTCTATTAACTTTCTTATTTCTTTCTATGAGGGATGGCCAAAGTGATAACAGCACAGCAATTAGAAAATGAAATGGAATCAAATACAAAAATAGTTCCTCATTGAGCAATTACCATGGTTTTAAGTTTAGGTGTATTATTACTAATTAGTATTACTAAAAGGAGCAAAATTTGAATATATAGTCAAGTTAAATAAAAAATAATTTAAGTGATTAAAAATACATACCTCTTCAGCCAGCATGAAAAGATAATTAATAACATGCTCTGGCTTTCCGGTGAATTTTTTTCTTAAGACTGGATCCTGAGTGGCAATACCAACAGGGCATGTGTTAAGATGGCATTTCCTCATCATTGTACATCCCATCACAATAAGTGGAGCCGTACTAAACCCAAACTCATCAGCTCCTAGGAGAGCTGCAACCACTACATCAAAACCTAAAAAAAAAAATATGAGGACTGTAAGTAAACGTTAAGTTTATTTATTAGTAATTTTTATATTTATGATAAAAGAATTAATTTAAGTAATTAAATTATAAAACTAACTTTAAAATACTAAAAAACTAGCAAAACAGTATTTGAAAATAAATAAAAAAAAAAACATTTATCTGTAAGTTATTTGACACTTACCAGTTCTGATTTGTCCATCTGCTTGCAATACGATTCTGGACCTGAGGTTATTCAATACAAGGACTTGGTGGGTTTCTGCAATCCCCAATTCCCATGGCAGACCTGCATTTTTGATGCCAGTCCAGGAACTAGCTCCAGTACCGCCGTCATGGCCAGATATAGTAATGTGCTCAGCTTTACCCTACAGAAATTGTTAAAACTGCAATATCTGCTTTTCAAAATTGTATAAATTAATCTCATGATACTATTTAATATCTTAGTATTCAGAATAATATGCAAATGTTTTTTTGTTTTTTTTTAATACAATGAAGTGTTATTTTATTTTATACAATTAAAGTTATTCTATTAAAAATCCTTTCATAAATAAGAATGATTTGTAAAATGAAAATAAACTTGAAGATTTCTTTTTTCTCTAAATACTTTCTTTCAAAATTAATACAATAACAAATACTTTATTAAAATTAGAAGTATTTTTTTTTATTAATGAAAAAATAGGATCCTAATCCTAATGCTCAAACAATGAATGAAACTTGTTTTATTTTACACTGCAAACCTAAATATGTTTTTAAAATAATGGAAGTTAACATGTTAAAAATCTACCTTGGCAACACCTGCAGCAACAACCCCAACACCAACTTCAGAGACCAATTTAACAGAGATCTTAGCATTTGGATTGGCACACTTCAAGTCATAAATTAATTCCGCCAAGTCTTCTATTGAGTAAATGTCATGGTGAGGTGGGGGTGATATCAGGCCAACTCCAGGGACGGAGTGCCTTGTTTTGGCTATATCTTTGGTCACCTAAAACGATTCATCTTGTATAATTAATTAAGAATAAAAATCATAGTTATTTGACTCCAAAGCATTTAGAAAAAGTATGGAAGTTATAAATATAAAATTATTACTGTTGTTTTAACAAAGATGGGTGACGTATACTACACATAACTAAATTAATTACCTTATATCCTGGCAGTTCACCACCCTCACCAGGCTTTGCACCCTGGGCCATTTTTATCTGCAGATCGTCCGCATGTGCCAAATATGAGCTTGTGACACCAAATCTTCCAGAAGCAACTTGTTTAATAGCAGACCTCATATTTTTTTCAGGATCCTGATTCAAATAACGGTCAGCATTTTCACCTAAAAAATTATATAACAGTAAGCATCATGAGTATTATAAGCATTATGAACTAGTATTGGAAAAAAAAATATTATTAAATACGATGAATGGAATATGGTCCGGGTGCGGTAAAAAAAAACTCAAATAGTAGATAATTATACTATTTGAGTTTTTTTTACCGCACCTGGACCATATTCCATTCATCTATACACGCGGTCAATCAATAATCTTCCACTATAATTAAATAAATTTGCAACCCAAGAAATGCAACGCATTTCATAATGATGTTCAAAAGCAAACAAGCTCTGACTTTTAAAATAGCAGAAATGGAACATTAAAATGTAGTAGAATGTTCAAGAGGAGGGAACAATAATTATTTTACAAAAGTAATCTATTTATTACTCATTATTATCTTTATTTAATTTAGTGTATTATTAAAATATCACCATACACATAAATAGAAGCTACCAGAAAGGATTAGGGAGGGTTTATGATGGCAGAGAAAGCCAAATCACAAAACAGAGAAATGGTATAGGATCAAGTAATGTTGAAAAAACCAACAGTGATGTAAAGATTGAAAGTAAAAAAGTTTATAATGGCAAAAAAGAAAATCCTGATCTGATCTTCAAATCAAACTACAAGAAGGAACCTATTGCAAAAAATAATGTTACTTTTTCCACATCTTCAGCAAGCTGTAGCTATTTAACAACAGACCTACAATTGTGTTATGTGCCTATTGATTTGATTTTATGATGGATAAAATAAAAAAATTAATAACTTTGAAAAAAAGATTGGAGTATAAGACCATTTATAATACCTGATTATGATATATAAAAAATATGTTAGCTTAAAAAAAAAAATTGGTTAATATATCTTAAATGTGTAGGACATGCAAATTGTTAACTGTGTGTAATACTTTTTTGTATCAAAATATAGCCTTTTCTTTTGTAAAACATACAAAAAAGAATAACAGACAGATAACTATTTACACATTTATATATGCCCTACATATTTATAAGATGTATTAACCAAATTATTTTTTTAAATGCACATCTTTTTTATTCCCAACTTAAGTAAGAAGGATAGATCTTGCATAATTAATAAAAATTTAACAATATTTCATTTACCTCCTTCTCCTGTATTTGACTTAGCCCCCACTTTGTTCATGGCGATAGCTAATGTTGTGTGGGCTTCCAAGGATATACTACCGAAGCTCATAGCCCCTAAAAAAATTTAATGTGGATAAACTATACATTTTTAGTAAATTATTATTGCTAAATTACATAAGCAAATCTCTTGTTCACATTTTTAGCAAATATGATATTTACCCGTAGCAAATCTCTTGACAATCTCTGCAGCCGGTTCTACCTCTGAAATGTCAATTGGACTATCACCATAAACTATTTCTAGTTGACCTCTTAAAGTGCAATTTCTTATGCTCTCTAGGGTTGACTCCTTAAATCTCTCATAAGCATTTTTATTGTTGCTTACAGCAGCTTCCTAAATTGTCATATTAATTAGTAAAAATTAAGTCATGTCAAATATCACTGTAGGTTTGGATGAATTTAAAAGTAAAAAATACCTGTAGATTTGCTATACTTAGAGGGTCATTTATGTGTTTCTCCCCTCCCATCCTCCAATGGTAAACACCTGGATTTCTCAATACAAGATTGTCTTTATCTGTGTAGGCAAGGTAGTGCCTCTCATAAGTCTCATTGGCTAAAACTTCAAAAGTAATCCCACCAATCCTTGAAGGAGTGCCCTGTAAAGTAGACAAAAAAAGTTTCAAAAAAACTTACATAAACCTTAAGAAAAAACCAAGGAAAAACCTTTAACATTTTATATACTTTAAAACATTTCTCAATGATTTCATCAGAAAGGCCAACTGCTTCAAAGATTTGGGCACCTTTATAAGATTGTAGAGTAGATATGCCCATTTTGGCCATTACTTTAGCAATACCCCTCTCCATAGCCTCTGAGTAGTTCTGGAATTTTTTCAAACTCATTTGAAAAATACAAAATGAGGTATTATAAATAAACACTATTTGAAAATATTTTTAGAACTTACAGTATATAGTATTTTATCTGTAAATGAAGGATCAAAAATACCCTCCTCTCTCAGACTCCTCACCATTTCAAAGACCAAGTAAGGACAAATAGCATCAGCCCCATATCCAAGTAATACGCACATATGGTGGACTTCTCTGCAACATAGATAAAATATCAATTCAGTTGCATATGAATAGTTATTTCACTTTTTAATTTTATTTTATAAAATAAAAGGTAAAAAAAAAAAAGATTTTCCTTTCTTTCCAGCTTTCAATTATCTCTTAATATGAAAATAAAACATACAGTGTTTCTTACAGCCATTTTTTGTTTCTTTTGACTTTTACAGCTTGCAGTTCTTTTACGGTTACATACTCCCATTAGGCAGTATCTGGATAAATTCTCCAATAGATAATTCATCATTTACAGTTCACATTATACTCTAAAGATTGATAAAGAACATAAAACAATCAGCAACAAACCTGGCTTCTCCAGTTTCCAAAATAAGCCCCACCTTCATTCTCTGCCTGGTCTCAATGAGGTGGTGATGTGTAGCACCAAGCGCTAAAAGTGCGCTCACGGGTACTCTGAAAACCAATTAACAATGAATTAATAAAATAACTTCATTGTCACAAAAATATGAACGAAATATTAGAGTACAAAGATAAGAAAAATTTTGATACCTTTGAGCTCCTGCAGTCCTATCAGACAAACAGATGAGTTGATAACCTTCGATGGCTGCATTATTGGCCTCTTCACAAACCCGGTTGAGAGTATTCTGTAAACCAGATGGTCCTTCATCTTTGTCAAAAGTAATATCCACTACCTTTGTCTGCAAAACCATGACACCATAGGGTAAAGCTCCAAATTCAAAACAAAAACTACTACACAACATTTTATACTTAACATAGCCTACAAAAGTTGAATGAGAATATTTAAAAGTTTTAATATACTAAAATTGTAATCCAGCTCATACAAATCTATAAAATCAAAGAATTTACTTTTCAAGAAATTATATTTAAAATTTGTTTGGTCCAGTGAAAAAAGAAAAACAAATATTAGGAAAAAGGAACAAAAAAAATCTGATAGAAAAATGTTAACCATAACTCAAAATACGCATAATTGACCAAAAGTTTAATAAAAAATTAGAATAAGAATCCTTGAAAAAGGATGAAACTGTACCAATATCAAAGAAAACTTCATCAGGGACAGCAAGTCAAAATACAAATTTCTGATGGAAAATCCAATAGCCAATTCGGAAAAGAGTCCTTGAAAACTAATAAATGATTCCTATTAATTCTGCCAAAGTAATAAATGATCCAAAATGCTTTGCTCAAACAAAATTTTGAAAATAAATTCAGAACTAACAACTTCAAAACATATAAGTAATAATTATAATAAATATTAAAAAAATAAATAAATAAAATAGTTATTTTTAATCTTATGACTAATTCAAATTCCAAATATTTAATATTGATTAACTAATAAGAGAAAAAATATTAGAACAATTTTTCAAAATTATTTCATAAGTGGTAATTGAAATTAAAATAATTATTTTTAAAATAATCATTTTTTTTTATATGGAATTTAATATCCTCATGTTCTTAGGGCAGGAAAGACAGGGGATATCAAACTATTCCAGCCAGAGTGGGAAAGTTGAGATTTATTCAAAGGGTTTGCCACAAAATAAAAGTTTGGTCAGATTCGAACCAGCACCACTTCAGACACAACAGCGCTAAGTTAACGACTCAACATGATCTGCCATCTAAATCTTCCAGCATTTTATATTTTATTTGAAAAGTTTCAATGGAAATGGAAAAGGTAAAAATTGACTAGGAAATGCAATTGATAATGTCCTCTTAAATGATGAATCCTTAAAAATTAGAATTATTCTGATAAAAATGTTAAGAATTTCAAGAATAATGAAACAAATCCAACTTAAAGCAAGAATACATACCCTCCATCCTCTATGTGTGTTCTTCTTCAAGACCTCAAGATCTGGAAGAGATATTATTGGGTGAGGAATAAACAGTCTATGGCACTGTACGGCACCTGGCACGAGAATATTAGCTTCGGGGCCGATTGGGCATAATAGTGACATCACCACTTTTTCCCTGAATGGATCTATTGGTGGGTTTGTAACCTGAAAAAGAAAGAAATTAAAATGTTGTTTTCCAATTTCAGATGCTTTTTAAATACTGCTCGATTAAACTATCTTAAAGTCTTCTCTTCCCGTTTTAAGCTAATATTTCAAAAGTGATATGGGACCATCGCTACCTGGGGGTCTCAATGGGACAGGTGGAGAAGGATTGTCTTTTTTTTAGCGTTATGATCTCTTGTGAGATTGTGACATGTTTACATCAACCAACCTACTCGCTATAATTGTCAGTTTAAAAAGTCAGATAAGTAAGGCTACCATTAAGACTAGAGTTAAATTATGACTTTCAAATACTTTAAAAAAAAAATAATTTACAACCATAATAGTTGTGTGTTATTCACTTTATTATAACACCTAATCAATAATATTATCTTATATAACTTAATCTTTTAACATTCACTGTATTTTTAAACCATTTCAATGTACACATCAAGTGCAAGACATAAAATGGCACAAGTACAAATAGTGTGAATATGGAATAAATAATTGACCAACATCAAGAAAATGTATAATACTTAAGGAAAATATATTGTATATAATAATATATTGTCAATGCTATATTTTTTCCTTCCAATAAAGCAAGTTACATTTTTTAATATACCTGTTGTTCAAAATTTTCTCATTGTTTAACTATGCATAAACTCCTTACTTTAGTTTTTCCAAAACATTGCACCATATTTGATTGATGTTCACTTAATGAACTGATTACATGTTAGCTGTACAGCTATATTGTGAATAGTTTTACTATAATTTTATGGAGCAAATATTGAATACTAACTTATCTCTTTCTTAGGTAAATGGATAAAATTCTTCAATTAAATCATCATATAAAATATCTAAAGGTATTTTGAGTAAACATTTTTTAAGTTAATGTTTTTTTTTATTCTACATTGTACTTATTTTCAAACAGATTGGCTAATGATTGGAAGCTTTTTCACAGTGAATTCAACTTCAACTTTTCAAGAGAAGCTCTAAATATTGATCTCATAAACCTTTCTTTTTTAACCACTGATCTCTTTTTCATGGAGGTATTTCCTTTTTTTCGAAGCTATCATTTTCTTTGCAATATGGTCATCTAATAAATTTAATATTAGATTCTATACCTTCTCTTTCCATCCAGACTGTGTCTCTTAGAATTCACACTTCTAAGTTGGATCAAGCATTATCCATTAGAAACAAAGGGGTAGATTGTAACTGGAACAGCTGGTGATGACATTCATATTGTAAATAGGGTTTTATTTAAACATACATCTTACGTAACAACATGAATAATGGAAGTTTGAATTAGAAACAGAGGAAACTTCATCCAAATCATTATCCAAAATAATATAATACATATAAGATGGAATATAAAAATGAAAATTAGCGGAAGCAAATTTAGACTAAATAGTAGTATTTAAGTAACAACTTTAATGTAATTGAAAAAGAGGTATAAAAGTATAAAAAACTATAAGAAAATAAATAGAAAAAATACCTGTGCAAATAACTGCTTGAAATAATCATATAAAAGAGGTTCAAACTGAGAGAGACAAGCAAATGGGGCATCATTTCCCATCGAACCAAGGGCTTCTTTGCTAAGTATGAATACAAACATTAATTAATGTTGAAAATTAAATTTAAGAAAATTAGATAATAAAAACAATCACAAGTGTGTTAGTTAAATTCTAAAGATATGTTAAAAACTGCTCTAATCTTGTTTCTTGATAAGTTATTAGCTTCATTACATAAGGAACTAAACTTTATAAATAAATTTAGATCTTAAAAAAAAATTAACTGGAGCTTACTTTGGAATAATAAAATAATTTAAAATTTAAGTTACCAAAGAAGAAAGAATTTTAAAAAAGAAAGTATTAAAATGAAATATAAAATAAGAAAGAAGAATTTAATTACTGTTAATATTATATATAATTACTTAGCCTGCCACGGTAGCACAGCGGTCCCAAGCCCAACTGTGGTCCCGCTGGCTCGGGTTTTGCACTTATTCCCGAAGATATTTCACATATTTTTGGGGGTGTCTAAAATTAAATGATGAGTTGATACAACAGAAATGAAATGAACAAACTGTACACAAGATCGTAAACAACATTTACATATAAAGAAATACATATACAAATAAACAGTAAGAAATCATACAAATATAAACAAAAGACTAATGCATGCATTCAAATCAAAAGAGGGCTGGATTTTGTAATTGAAATCCTTCTTGAAACCATCTGCTCTCCCTCTTATATTGCTAAGCAATTAAATAACTAGAGGATTAAGAAGGTCAAAATTAATTACACCTAAAAACATATTTTTTTTTAATAATTAGAAAAACTAGTTAATTGTGAAATTTGTTCTTTTAATTCAATTTTAAAAATTAACCAAGACAAAAACACTTTATTTGTTTCGAAAAGCTAGAGAAGTATCAGAAGCAAAACTCAATTAACTCCTATTACTCCTATTTTCACAAATCATAAACAAATAAATAAATTTCGAAATAATTTTATTACCAAACAAACTAAATAAATGAAGTGATGATAGATACTGGATAATAACACTTTATTAAAAAACCATTATCTAAAACTGCAGGTATTCTGTTATATAAATATTTCTGGTTACTTCACTTAATTGATCAAATATTGGGATGAAACATGATTTTCAAAATTATAAAATATTTTCAAATACAACTTAATAGATAATATGATGATAAATTTTTAAACAAAACTTGTTATTGTTTAACACCTTGTTCAAGAAAGAACGTTCCTATTCTCTGATGGAATTTCAGTTTCTAAACCTAATGAACTACTAGCAGAGAGTAAATGATTAATACAAATTTTTAAAAATTCTAGATAAAACAACATTTACATCCATTTCCAACTAAGAAAGAAATGATATCAAGACCCCAATTTGGGTCATACAAAATAATATGAACATTATTATGTTGGCAAAAATATTCATTTCAATAGTTAACAAAATAAAAGAAATTAAAAATACAGACATAATAAAATATTGGAAGATTATTGGTTGACCGTGTGTAAAGATGAAAGGAATATGGTCCGGGTGCGGTAAAAAAAAAACTCAAATAGTAGAAATATACTATTTTAATGAGCCAACGTTTCGCCCCACGTTGGCTCATTAAAATAGTATATTTCTACTATTTGAGTTTTTTTTTTACCGCACCCGGACCATATTCCTTTCATAATAAAATATGTTATATCAAATCATTAATACTGAAAAAAAAAAAAAAAAAAGCAACCAGAAAATAAATTGAACCAAATTAACTTGGCTTAAAAGGGAGAGCAGTAACTAAAACATTAGTTAAACAATATTATGAATGAGCCTAACAAAGAAAAATCTAGCAATGATCATAAATAATGGTAAAATATAACAAAAAAATGAGGAAAACTTATAACTTTAAAATTAAATACAAAATGAACTTAAGGAATGTTCCAAGCCCTTGTAAACTGAATGACAAACAAAAACTTAATCATAATGTAATAATAATCAAACAAAAAATCCAGGCATAGAATAACAAGCAATATTTAAAATAAACCATGATAACTTACTTTGTTTTTAACATAGGAAGAATGAGCATTGTGATTGTTTCAATCGTGTAACTAAACAGAGAAAGCCTCCTATCCCCTCCCCAGATATTACTGATGTCTTGGTCAGAAATTTCAGAGAAGCAGTTGGTTGTGATACATCCATTTGGAAGAAAGCCTTCATCAGGGGTTACTTTGATATCTTTAGCTGCCTGGCGCAAATCACTCATAGTAATCTAAACAATCAAGCAAAGAGGAAATAATAAAAAAATATATGATTCAATAAAATAACAAAAATAATGATTATAGTATACACACAGCAATTATGAGTTCCATAGCTCAATTTAATAACTTCATTTAAACAAGTAAACAATTTTTTTGGATGTATCATATAAATTTAGCATAACTGAAAAGATCATGTAATATGCTGAATGAATTTTTATCATAGAATCAATTTTAATAAATTGTTTATAAACTTAAGTCATTATTAAACAATTAATGTCAATATTACAAACAGGATAAAATTATTTCATATCAATTAGTGAAGTTTAAAATAATTTTGAAATCATAAACATATATATGAAGAAAAAGAATGCCTCGAATAAGAGAAACTTTTTAGTGATAGGATCTCATAACTGCTTGAAACTACTACTTAAAACAGTTGTATATATATTATTATTTTTTCGTAGAGAACAAAACAAAACTGAACCTGACTGATTGAAAATTAAGTAACCTTCCATTCTATTTATCAAATATAAGTGATAATATTAAAAGACTTAAAACTATGGGGTACATACATATACAAGTATTACAACCTAAATAAATTCAACTTTACAAATAAATTACTGAAGAAAACCAGCATGCAAATGATTCTATACAAATATATGTATACTCGTTTATACAGAAAAGCAACCCAAATAAGAAAATCAAGGTATGTATACTTATATATAAAATATAAACAAGCAATTTACAACATCACAAGCACAAAAATAAAATACTTAATATATTTTACCTGTATAAGTTTGAATTTAGAAATTATTGGTGAAAATAATAGACTGTTTACAGCCACATTACACAAATTTTACAGAATAAGATGTTTCTTGAGGCAGTCAGAACAGAACTCAAAACAGTAAA
The DNA here is from genome assembly GCF_000696795.3 of Halyomorpha halys. NCBI lineage: Eukaryota > Metazoa > Arthropoda > Insecta > Hemiptera > Pentatomidae > Halyomorpha > Halyomorpha halys. Next base: position 21,388 of record NW_027113812.1, on the reverse strand, counting down.
CAAAAACTATTTGTTTAAAAAGTTGTAAATCAGGTTGTTGGCTGCCAGCACTCCAGACATAAGCCCTGATGGAGACCTGCGATGTGGGTTGAAATGTAGGCTTTCAACAAATAGTTCTTAACTATTTTGAGTTCCTCTCTGATTACCACCTGGACAATCTTATCCTTCAATTCGATACATTCAACTAATTAATTATAACTCTTAATTTTAAATTTTCAAGAAAGAAATAAAAGAAAAAAAAGACAGCAAAGAAGAATATCTAATATACATTAGTAGTGAGTCAAATTCATCGATAAGCCTTTCCGTAATCATCGGGACAAATTTACTCAAACCAACATAACCAAAAATGCTTTAACAGATAAAGTTCAGAGTATTTAAACATAAAAGCAACTATTTTCCTGGTGATGATTCCGATCTTAATTGGAAAATAACTATTTCTACAAACTGCATTTAGGCTCAGCTATGATATGGATTTGGGTCTAATAGATCCCGTTGTACAAAGCCAAATGGGTAAACTGATATACCTGATTTAAAGATGGCAGATTCTTGGAACTGTTTGCAAACGAACAACAAGTGAGTGAAACAACAAAGAATCAGTCAAAGTATATCAAAACACTAATGAGAGTAACATCATAACTGTTTGAAATATGTTGCATGGATTTAATTATTATGCCATTCTTTATTAGTTGCATAAATCATAAGCTAGATTTCACAAAAGACTTATGCTTTCTGGAATACAATCCTATGTTTGACTGAATTAAAATTTTAGTAAAAAATGTCACACATAATAATGAAACAATGGGAATGAAAAATTTCAAGTGTACAGTCAAATTCAGATATGAAAATATTAAGGTGGACAGTAAGATTGCTAAAGGATAATATTAGCAGCAAATAACTAAGGCAAATGTAGGAGGACTTGCAAATTAATATATTAAGAGAAAACTTAGGCAACAGTAAACAAAAATCAGGGTGAGAATGAATGAATACGTCTTTTAATAAGATAAGGATCCAAGACATACATATGTATATTCCATTATAATTAGATATATATTATTATTATAAAATTTTAATAAGAGACTCTTAGCTAAGGTGTTCATGAAATCTGATTAAAAAGTGTATGACCCTAGAAGTATTCAAAATAAAAAAATCTATTGAAAGAATAAAAAATCTGACTAATTATTTAATAACTCTGCAAAAAAATATATTTAAAAATTGTCAAAACTTAAAAAACCTCGCTGTAGCAGAAATGTTTTGGTCCAGCATATAAATGTTTAATGTTAATGAAAAATATGAATATAATAAAAAGGCTTTTAAAACAAAATTTTAAGCTTTTGTAAAAAAAGTTAGGATTTTAGCAACAAATAGTAATTATTCAAGATAAAAAAAAAAAATAAATAAATAACTTATGTGTGATTTACTTCAGCACCCATTAGTCCACTGATTTAGTTTTTATTAAAAATTCTATTGTCCAAACAAAAAACTATTTTAATACTAAACAAAAATTTTAATTTGCATGCATAAACTCAAAACTGAGAAAGCTGGACGAATAAATATGGAGTGAGGAACTAAAGTGGCAATAAGGGCATTAAAATAAATAAGACATTATTTATTTATAAAGTGAACTAATTTTCTAATTTTTCCTTAAACAAATAAATACTATGCTACATAAGAAGCAGATATTGTGCAATAACTGAGAAGGAAACAGGTTTCTACAAATAAGAAGAAAACAATTATAACACACAAAAACACACAAATTAATCAAATATATATAAATAAACATCTAAAACATTTAAAACCAGTAAATATCAAGTGCAAGCATAAAGGGAAAATAAAAGAAAGAAAAAAGATAAGAAATAAGAAAACGGAAAATTAGGAAAACCACTCATATCTAAATATACACATATTTAAAAACCTACAGATTGAGAATCTACTGGGTGCACTGGTGTTCAACACAAAAATAGAAAACTCACCATCTATGAAGAGATAATTATTGAAGTCCATTCACGTACGCAGAAACACATAAGGAACGAAAACAGACAAGCACAATTAGACAATTTTAAACCTTAAAAAAATGTAATAAATCATATCTCATAAATCTGAAAGTGATAAAAGTAATACAGATCACTTTGTACATAAATAATATAATATTGCTAATAATAATATCAAAATTTAAGAAAATCCCAAGTAAACTGGAGAACAAAAACTTTCGTACAGAATGTTTTTTTCTTAACCATTATTTATACTTAGTTATGAATTATTTCAAGTGCTAGGAATTTAACACATTGAACTGCAAACTACGAGACAACTTATAATAATGCAATAAAAAAAAAAAATGCACACTAAAAGATATCTCGTATTTTGATAGTCAACATTCCAAGATGTAATTAAAAACATGATACAAAAAGATGTGTTCTGAGTCAAACTAAATATTATAAATATTGCAAGAAATAAACACTGACAACAGAATATTAGCTTTCTATAGTTCTATTACATATATCTAAACTTTTCCAGAATATATTTAACTTTTTCCTCATGTATTTAATACTTATATATATTTTATTCTATTTTAACCAATCTTTTACCAACTTGACCAGCCAGTTCTCTCTGGAGAACACTTGCTTCATTGTCTATGGAGGACTTTTTTTTTTTTAATTACCCTATCAGGTTTCAGATTTCTCTTCAGGCTGCTTACCCAACATCATGACAGTCGTAGTTGGTAAGTTGATATTATCATTATTATTGTAGCCTTTAAGATAGCAAGCAAGTCCGAGCTTCCTCCAATGCTAATCACAAGCTGTTTATGTTACTGGCTGTGGTTGCTATCTATTTTCCAGCCACACTATTCAACCATCTTAATCTTGGCCTGCTTTTTTAAATGTTTAGTTTAAAAGTTTAAATATTTTTGTAAAAGTAAAAACATATTTGAAAAAGCTTAGAATAAATGTAATAAAAAAAGTAATAAATAATAAAACTCTAGAAACCATATTGGTTTCATAGCGCTAATAACTATGGCTAAAGAATTCAAAAATAAAATTAAATAATTACAAAATTAATATTTTGACTTGACCACAAGAGATGCTCCCACAATTTAAAAAAAATTGACATTTTTTTAATTTATAAAAACTAAATGCCAATTTTTAAACCACTATTAATGGCATAGATTTGTAAATTAAATATTATAACTTTGTTGAAAGTCTATACCTGTTCCTTCAACCATTGAGAATGATCCCTACAATTGGCAATTTTTTTTTTAACTTCAACATCTTGAATCATCTTCTTTTCTTTAGTATCAACCAACAACATTCTGCCTGGCTTCAAACGGCTCTGAAACAAAACAGTAAAATATCTAATTGATAGATAACACACCTAATAAAGTTACTGTCTGATTATATGATCTATTACATTCCCAGTTAGTAATGAATATTGTCTTTACTTACTGAATATTTTCTTAACTTAATTCTAACAAAAAATTTGTATCTAAATAAATTTTGAAAACATTAAAGTGAAACAAATACAGTATAACTTCACTTAAAGGATAACTATATGTGATATATAATTTCATAAAGTACTATATAGCAAAGATGGGCCGAACATACTTTTTAAAATAAGTATTTCAAATAGAAAATATATTCAGTATTTTGAAAGACAATTATTTCAATTACAAACCACTATCAAGTATTTTGAAAGAAAAGTACTTCAAATATAAATCACACCCATTATCTTCTTCAACTTTTCTTTTTTCAATTGAAATAACCTTGAGTGATATGTTACCAAAATATTTGCAATAGAAGATCCAAATTAGAAAAAAAATTATGTTTTGTTTGTAACAATGCAAAATATTTTTTGTAGTAAGAATTTTGTCCCCTTTCTAATGAAGCTTAGAACAGATGTGGTGTGGTACTGGAGACATGGCTTCTTCAAGAAATTCGCAATATGAAGACGCTCTTGGTAAAATACAAAATTTTGCATATGAATTAATTAAGTCGACAGCAGCAATTACAAAATTTAATAATAAGCAATTTGCAGGAAGAAAAGATCCCTCATGAATGGGATAAATCCATTTTATGCCCCATTCATAAAAAGTGAGATCAACTGAAATTTTTAAATTATAGAGGAGGAATATCCCTTCTTTCTCAGAAATATTAAGTACTAACTAATATTTAATATCAAACAATGCTTCTCTACACATGCAAATTTTAGGTCAATAAAAATAAAAATCATGAAAATCTACAACTAATTAATTGTTCAGCCTCCAACAGATCATCAAAAAAGATTGAGAATATCAATTTACAACCCACCATCAATTCGTAGATTTTAAAAAATCATACGATTTGGTATTGGTATTAGTAACTGGTGGGGGGAGGACTAGTCGGGCAAAATGGTGTAGTGGACCTTTTTGCCAACCCCATGGCTCCTACCTTAAAGTTTCCCACCACGTAGTAACAAAGGTGGGAGTGTCAAGATTCATTTTTTGGGACCACCAAGATATAAATATTAACTGGTCCAGGTGGAAAACGAACCTACAACGTTCTGAACCAAGCACTCTGGTTCTAGTAAGGAAAAAAAATTGCAATTTACAAGAATTTAAATCTGAAGGTGGAGCACAGCAGGGAGACACACTTAAAAGAATTATTTAATCTAGGACAAGAAATAGCTGTCTGAGACTCCAAAACAGAGCCTTCTGACGCACTCCTAAATAGAACCATCAAATACTTGTACATACTGATGACCTCGAAGATAACTGGAAGATCCCAGAGGAAAGTAGAGGAAGTATTTTTTGCTTAAAAATGTGCTGCAAAGAAATTTGAACTCACCAAAAATTTTATCCAAGAACAAAATATAGGATTAAGGACAGCCTGATTGAACAGGAGACCTAGTTAAATTTGGAGTACATGGATTTTAAAAAGTGGAAAATTTCAAATACCTTGGCTGCATTGTGAATACAATGAAACAAAAAACAGAACATTGTTAGCAAACTGCTGCTTTTCTAGGTTGCATTACTAATTGAGAGGTAACATCCTGCCCAGAATAACTAAGCCCTTGCTCTATAAAACTGGACAGACTAGTCCTCAGAAATATGAATATAAATCATGAAAGACCCATAAATTTTATTGATATTTAAAAGAAGGATTTTGTGTTGAGGGCAACTGGAGATAAACAAACCAGCAAATACATGGTTGGTACCATATACTTGCTGGTTTGTTATGCATACCCATTGGCTCTGGTGGGTAGGGCATGTTTCAAGAATGTCTGACCTAGATATCCCAAAGATTTCTTAAGAAGAAATATATAGGGCAAGGAGGTCTGAAAGCACAAAAGTATGATGGAAAAATGAAGTGGTCCATAATGTCAGGATAATGATGGGTGTACGGAAGTGGGAGGCAACAATACAGAACAGAGGCAACTGGCAGAGGCTGATTTTAGTTGCTATGACTCACTAGTAGTTATTAGTGCCTAGGAAGGAGAATTTTGTACCCTATAATAATACAAGATAAAAAATATGTATTTTGTGTTGTATTTGAAATAATATCCAATTCTGTTACATAGTTTAAGTTGTATGACACAATATTATTTATTTATTAACAAGTAAATTGAAGGGCTAACTCTAAAAATAATATAACTGATATTTCACGAAACTCTTCAAGGACAAGAAACAAAAGTCTTAGCTTTGACCAAATTAACTTTTTTATCAGTTTTGGCACAGAGCCTCTGTTTGTAATTATTAAGACCTGGTGCATTACTATCATAATGTCCAATACTAGTTAAGTCAAGGCAGAAAGCTTATTATGGTGAAAAATGGTTTTGCTGAATTTTGCAGTTATAACCTTTTTAGAGGGAGCTCTTTAATTATGCATATGTTACAGACTAAACACTATATCATCCAAATCATCTGGAATCAGACAATATTAATGTTTATAAACATACTTTTAATTTGATATTTGCTGGGTCAGTATCATAAACACCAACTTCAGATGCCATCACCAGTATGTTGTCCTTGGTTAACCAAAACCTAGATGGGCGAAGTCCATTCCTAAAAGCATTAATAAATACAAAGTTGAATGTTTAATATTTTATCACCACACATTAAAATGTGAAAGAGATATATAGTTTAGTACAATCATGAAAATTAAAATAATACCTGTCTAAGATAGCTCCAATATATCTGCCATCAGTGAATGTAAGCAGAGCAGGACCATCCCATGGTTCCATCACACATGCAGCCCATTGATAGAAATCTCTTTTGTCTTTGGGCATTGTTGCATCATTCTGCCAAGCTTCAGGTACCATCGTCATCACAGCCTATGAAATAACATATTAATGATAATATTGCAGCATAACTTTTGTATTTCAGAAAAATAATAGAATGCCAATAATAATACAGTAATAATGATAAAATTTATTAATTTTTGGGAATAATTGTTAAACAATAGAAAAAGACAAACCTCTGGCAATGTACGTCCTCCAGCATTAACAAGGAATTCGAGGACACAGTCAAGACTTCCAGAATCTGAAAGATTTGGTTCTACGATAGGATATAGCTCTTTGAGATTGTCAATGTAAGGACTCTTCATGACACCTTCCCTAGCCTTCATAAAGTTAACGTTTCCTCTGAGAGTGTTGATTTCTCCATTGTGGGCTAAGCACCTAGGGGGAAATAAGTAGAAAACTATTATTTTTTTGACCTTAGTGTTCCTTCACTACTAAATATTTTAAACAAATTTAATTATTATGCTCAAGATGAAATCTGAGAGTAAAATTTGATAGCAACTGAAAGAAAAACAACACCTGGAATAAGTTATTTAAAAACAAACAAGCAGGGCTGCCAATAGTTTTGAAACTATCAATGGTAAGCTAACAACCTATTGAACCGATAATTTAAAAACTTGAAGAGGTAATAATTTAAATCCTACCTCTTATACAAAAATATGAAGTAGAAAATTGGCAACATAAATCAAAGCAATGTATGAAAGATCTAAACTTTTTTTTTGTTTCTAAAGGGTATGTGCTATGCTAAATTTTAATAAAGTTAAGATAACAAAATACCACATTCAAGATTATAAACAAAAATGAAACTTGAGCATAAAACACATTGACTACCAATATGAGATAACTAGTAGCAGGCTTTTCCACCTAGTTTATGAGATAACTCTTACTTGACGTCCTAGACAATATCCTAAAGTTATTTTGTAGTTGGCAGTCAACATATTGATAATTATAATAATAATATAAGATTTTATCACACTATTTTTATTTTATTTCATTACATTTAGGGATAGAAGACAAAGTAGTATAAGTCAGAAAATGGCTGGAGTAGGTATGTATTTTACAAGCAGAAGAACGTTTTGAAGTAGATATGGTTCTTCCACCAAAATATTGGTTTTTCAGAGTAGATTAAAAGAACTGGTAAGCAGTAAAAATATTGTAGTAAGAAATTTTCTAATGTTCAATAGTATAGAACACATTATATTTCAGATATTCTCTGACTTTTTCACTCTCCCTAGATATGTTTATTTCGTTATATCGTCTTGACTGATCCCAAATAAAACAATATCTTAACTAATTTCTTTCTCTAATGACAACCATTTTCATTCATCAACATTAGAAGTAAGAGTTTTTTCATACATTACAGATCAATCGGAAATTCTAGAAACAAATAGCAAATATGTTGCTATAATTAATACAAACAAAAATCAATTATAATTTTTCTTATTGCAGCATTACCTAAGTGGATGTGCTCTCTCCCAGCTTGGAAATGTATTTGTTGAGAAACGCGTATGAACAAGAGCTAAATACGTCTCAAAGTCAGGAGACTGAAATCAAAAAGAAAAGAAAATTAGTTAAAAAGTAAAGAAAAACATTAATTATTAAATAAAGAAACCGTATTAATAATATAATAACGACAAAATATTAATTATATTTTCATCAGAAAATAGGTACTTGTAAGTAGATGACTCAAATAAAACACTTACTTTTAAATCAAGAAAATATTCCCATAGCTGGTCAGAAGTGAACTGCCCCTTGTACACAATAACTGAATTAGACAAGGAACAAATGTAAAATCTGATTCCTGGTTTAGGAATGGTATGTGTAGCTTTCTTTCGTAGCATCCAAACCTGGATAAATAAATCAAAAAGATAGTTTAAGTAAACAAATATTTTTTTAAACTAAACAACTATTGGTCATTTCCAGTTTAGTGGATACTTACACTCCTTTTAAATGAATCTTCATCATCGGTTTCACCTGTGATGAACACCTGTCTCATAAAAGGCTCACTGTTCCTGGCAACTTCTCCAATACCACCACTAAAGGTTGGTACTGTCCTCCAACAAAGTATCTATACAAGACAACATTCTCACTTATACTTCTGAAGTAATATGTAACTAAGAAAATTTTATCTACTCATATTTAGCTTATACACATCAAACATCAAATAAATTGATAAATAAAGTTTTTTTTTAAATTTCTGAATAGTTCTGGGAGACTGCTTAAGATATTTCATAATTTATTTAAAATTTACTTGCCTTAAGTTTGTAATTTTCTGCAACTTTGGCAAATTTCTCCTCACTTTCAGCATGATGAACTTTATCCATAAAAACAATACCAGTTGCATATTGGCCAAGTGGGGGAAGCTCAACACTTTGCTGTTCCCTATGAGTTCAGTTACAACATTAAATATAAGTATAAATGACTATCATAGCTCATTACTTACTCAATTGCCATTAAAAAATAAATAATCATTGATTTTCACCTGAGTTCATGAGCATAAAAGGAATGTGAAATAGCCGTGAGGACTCCTGCTCCATCGCCAGTGTCATTGTCGCAAGCACAAGCACCTCTGTGGTTCATACGCTTAGCCAACTTTTCAGCATCTCGCACGATCTAAATAAAAAACCAAATTCAGAACTAAAAATATTTATGTTATGATAGCTACCAGCTACCAAAGCAAATAAACAGTGGCTAACACTGTAAATGATAACATTTTACGATTGCGTATGGTACTGAAACTAGATTATCATAATAAATTGCTACCATTGTACTTATAATATCTTTTAATGTAAAATATATGGAATTAAGAACAGGGGGTTCATACTTGCACCACGACACACCAACAAACCACACACATTTAACACTGGCTTAAAAACTCCTTTTCAGGCTTACAACTCATCGACGGTAATATTTCACTAATTCACTAAGACTAACTGTCATTTTTCGAATGATTTTTAATATTTCAATCTAAGACATTTTTAGACATTAAGCTTTATGGCTGGAAATATTTTTAAAAAAAAATATTTTAAAAAGATTCATTGGTTGAGGGTATTGAAGTATGAGTGGTGCAAGTGCATTAATCTTAATTTTGAGAAACACATGGTTTTACTATGATCATTAAGTCCAACATTGTGCAGGAAACCAATCGAATAATTTAGCCCTTTTAGATTTTTCTGGACTCAAACTCATGGTAAATGTTATTCAGAGACCCTAGGAGGTGTGGGGACCATAGACAGTTTCCTACATTGATTGTATGGATAATTGGCACAGAATCAAGAAACAACCCAAATAACCCTTCATTATCAATAAGGTCATTTTCGTTAATTGCATGCTCTCTTGATTAATTTTTTATATGTTACCTTTCACTTTATGTATATGTAAAATAATAATGTTTAATAAAAACAATTTTTTTTTTTTTTTTTTTTTTTTTCCTGACCTCCTAGAAAATTATTAAAATCAATAAATATATACAAACAGAAGGAAAAGTATATATACAGAAAATAGATATCTTGGATTGCCAGTGTGGCATTATAAGATAAGCTGCCGGGTCTGCTGAAGGCGGTGTCGTCAATGATGGCATGAGTCTGCCGTGAGCGTACTAGGAATAGGGAGGAGCTATTCCGGCTGGCGTTGATTTAATAAAAGCAATAAGGTTCCTGTCTCATTAAAAAAAAAATGTCATTTTCCAAATTTACAGGAGGTACAGGGTAAAATCAGGGGTGTATTCTCCAAAATTTGCCATATTCCTAAACATTTTTTGGAAAATTGATCTCTAATAGTACAGTTTATAAGTAATTTTGAGTATAATGACCTCTCTGAGCGGCGTTTTACCAGAATTTTCGAACCTCGAGGAGGTACAAAATCGTTACACGCCATATCCGCAACAGCGGCCTCATGTGAATTAATTAATAACTACATTTATGATATACTAATGTGAAGTAAAAAATGATGCATCGTAAATGAGAATGACCCTAAGCAATAAGTCAACAGGCAGAGCGGCAACGGTTATAAAGCTCTAAGCTCTTGCTTCTTTAAATTGGAGCAATAGGTCTGTTTATAAGAAAGAGAGATAGAGCAAATGTTTATTTGAAATATTATATAATTGAATGGGTAGCCACTTAATTCAATATTCATGTTATTAAAATAAACATAACTCTATCTTAATAATTATCTCAATGATATATATATGCGTATACTTCTCATATTGATAACTGATAATACTTTTAAAAATCGAATGATGAAACAGACAGATAAGGAAATGTTTGCATTGCCTATTTTTCGGGATGATATAACGGTAAGATATCGATCGGTTTGGTTGAATGAGTTTTGGTAAACAGGTTGAGGCAACCCCATTCAGCGGAGGCGTGAACCACCAAAATGATGGAGAATGAATCACCCAGATCTATGCTAGGGCAACCAAAGACAATAAATTACAACACATCATTCAAGGTGGGTTATTGTTTACCGTTAGGACCCCAAAACAAAAAATAATGGTACTTGATGGAAAATAGAAGAGTACCAACGGTAAAAACAGAAATAGAGCAACAGCTATCCCTATAGTTGCTGCAACAATTTACTGAGTGGGAGGGGGGTATTAATTTGGACTGTATACCTCAACTTACCAGAGGTGTAGGGAGTATTCCTTGAAATTCAAACAATTTTGGAAATAGTCATAAATATTTATAAATCAAAAATACAGGAATGTATGTGTAAAAAACTGCTGAATTAAGATAATCGATATGATAGTAACTTCAAAAGTCACGATTTTTTTGTTTGTTATTAAAAAATAAAATCATGGATGGTGCGATTTTCGAACATTCATTTATTGCCTTCCATATAAAATTATTTTTGGTGCTTACTGTCTTTTCTACGACAGCCAGTCAATTCAGACCAGAGATTTTTCCCAAAACTATGCTCGGACTTCTTCGGCATTTTTTTTTTTTTGCGGTAGGCACTGCTGTATATGAAGACCTTAGACTATAAGATCTGGTATTCTTACAGATCTTCATTTTCTTGCAACATGATAGATGGCCTGCAATGAACGCCCAACCCCACGTTGCTTCCAATTCATGTTTTCCAATGTGTAGCGGCTGCATACTAACTAAATAATATATAACTAAATATGAATCAAAACACGTTTGTTTTGAACCAGAAATAACAGGAACCCGACACTCCCCTGCGTGAAACTCTGTTCATTTATTGTTTTAATGTTGTATGCTGCCTTTTATCATTATCTGTTTATTTATTTTATTAGCAATTAAGTCATTCAATTTTATCGAATATCATTGATGCCAGTTACCTGCTTATTAGTTAAACTAAGTTATACATGGATCAATAACCTCAAGATAAGTGAAATAAAATTTTGATCCTTAAACGCTCAAATGTATTTCCTTTCAAAAATATTTTTTTAAAATTTTTGTTTAAAAAAAAAATTGTTTTTGTTTCAAATGAATAGTTTAAAAAAATTGAAACTTTTGCATTTCTGGTTCTAATGTCGAATTTTCAATTCCATAGGCCCTGTTTTGGTCCCTGACAGATTCTCTTCATCCGGCGAGAATTATTCGAAAATATTTGTAGAATGAACCTCTCAAAAAACATGAAATAATTTCTCTGTAAGTTCTGGATGTATTAGAGCAGCCAAATATTTCATAAGAAAGCTGAAAGTGATTGTTCAAATAGTTCATTCGGCTATAATGAGTACTTTTTATTGTGTAATGAGTACTTTTTACTACTCAGTAAACAATGTATTATTGAAAGAATGTTACTCCATCAATAAGGTTAATGTTTCTAATAAAGTTACTCAAAATAATTTTACTTAGAATATATTTTTTTTATTTTTCTTAATCAACAATATTCCATTACCACAGTGGTACTGTACAGATTGTTGGCCAAAAGATTCGAACCATTCTACGAATTACAGAAATAATTACTTAAAACTTGTTCGTGAATTTTTAAAAAAATATTTATTCCCGACTTACCATCTCACAAAATATAAGAACAATAAGTTTCATAAATTTGGCCCTACTAAGCGACGCACGTTGAAACACTCGGGTTAAAGGACAGTGACATATCGGCCAGAATATATGGTTCATGGCCCCTGGAGGTCAAGAGGACAGAGTTCGATAATGTTTGCAGAAATACGCAAGTGGAAGCAATGAGAAGATTGGCAAGCAATTGGCCTCGGCCTTCGATATCCCTCAGCTATTAACTATTTTCACAATTGTTCCTCATTGAGTGCTATATTTGTCTTCTCAGCACTTATTATCAATTGAAAAAAAAAGAGATAGTGGATACTGAACTGATATTTCTACTCTTGCAAAGGATCGCAAAAGCAGCTGAATACATTAACGAGTAACAATGAGCAAACTGATTGGAATTAATTTTCCTCAAGGTTTAACTATTATTAAATTGCAATTTGCATATGTTATTTTTAGTAATCGTTTAATGATCTCGATAACTTTGTATGAAAATAAATATTAATCTGAGATCCTTTAAGTGCATTAGAGTTGACTAGCTTAAAACAAGTTAGGTGGAATGAATGGAATGTTGTAATAAGGATTAACTATATTTGTTATTTATATGACAAAAGAAAGAATATAATGAATAGGTACATAATTTTTTTTTTAAATATCTTTATTGAAATTTACATAATAATAATTTATTATGTATAAATATAATGTAATATTAAGTATATTACATAATAAATTTAGTAAATATGATCTTAGTTAAAATGGAGTGTACAGGAGTGTAGAGTACCCATTGGTAGTACTCTAATGACATTAGCTGGTCTCGTGGGCATCTTCTTTTCAGGCACCTCGGAGGATTGTCAGGGATGGAAGAGGACGCAAGGTCAGAAACTAGGGGGTTTGAGTGGTTAGGGAGTTTATAAGGAAGGAGTTAGTCTATTTATCTATTTATCTATCTATCTATTCTGATTCGGGCTAGATCGGTTACATAGGGAACGACATAAAAAGATAAAGATAAAATGAATACAAAGAAATTTGGAATAAATGAATGAAAAATATACGAATTGAATATGAAATAGATACAGAGGCTTGAGTTTCTTGGCCCATTAAATAAATTAGAGCGAGATGACAATTCTCTTTTAAAATGTATGAAAGGTCTATTGTTAAATCAAATCAAACTGGCATTGATTAAATGGAGATTTTTAGTCATGTTGCTTTGACAGAGGCTCATGCTCATGAAAGAAATTAAAAGAAGAGAAAAATGATTTCACTGATAAAGTACTATATGTATCTGTTCCAGTGCAAGGTAGGTCGGTCTTCATAGCATCTCACAGTTCTTTGCCCGTATCATTAAGCAAATGATTCTTTAACAGTTATCTTGCATTCTTAAAGTGGATATCTATCCGATACTGTGTAGTTAACGTTCTGTCACGAAATCACAGCACGAAAATTATCATGCATTTATTCAGAATATTTTCAGATATAAATCAACACGAACTATAAACCTGACAGCTATGTTTTCAATTTAAATATAATCTATTTCAAGTAATAGGAATAGTTTGTTATTAGCAATTAGAAAAGTCATAATTTGTCAAAAGCACTGTCATAATCCGCCAATTGGCTGTTTGTTATACCATTCTAAGAACAATAAAAACACAAAATTAAATTTTTCTGAACACAAGCACCAAATTTATTTTGAAGTAATAAATAATTGGAACATAGGAAGTCACCTTAGGACAAAAACGATATATTTATTACAAGTTAAAAAAAAAATATATAGTTACCGAAATAAGACAAAATTAATCTACATCATATCTAATAAAGACAAAAATTCACTTAATTCCTCAGTATTGTTGATTCCGAGAATAGTCTGTAAAAGCCTTTAGAGTGAACTGACCTTTCCTAACATCAGGACAAGGTTACAAGGAGGTTGGTGAGCATTTGTGTACTCACCATAAACATTTTCCCACGAGATGAAATTAATGTATTTTTTTTTGTTCATAACCCCTATTTCTGAATTTCATTTATGGTTTTTAGCATGAATATTTATTCTGGTTCTGCACTGTTTCCTTCTTCTGTAGTGGCCTACATTTTAAGGAGTTTTGTATTTTTTTTTTATTGATTTGTATTTTCTTTTTGTAGTTGTAGTGTTTGGGACCACTATTAATTTTGTTTAACTAAAGTTTATTCAACGAGAGATAGTTTTTAAGAGTAGGAAATTGGTTCTTGAAGAGACTTTCCTGTTTTTATTGACAAGAGGATTTGGAGCTGGAGCGGTATATCTTTCAATTAGTCTAGGAATGGCATTGATTTCCACTTTAACACTCACAATAAATGATAGGAAACAATAGAGTTTTTCTTTAGATTTATAAAATTAGCTAAATTTATTTAATAATCCGCATTGATTGAAGCCAGCGTCTGATATATACGTTATCATATTTAGTGAAATCTTTCACCAATAAAAGCATTGCGCAGGAAGTTCTTATCAATCTATGGTTCACTATTAAAAGCTCTCATTCATTCCTCAGATATTTATAAAAAAAAAATAATAAAATAACATTAAGCGAAACATATCATTTGGTAAAAAAACTATCATTATTATTAATTTTTATGATTTTTAAATTTTGATACAAATTTCAAATTTTAACTGCAACCTGAGATAGGGAGAGAGTAGTCAGTCATAACCCGAAGTTTTAACTTGGCCAAAGATCACTCAGCCTGCACTGAGGGCTTCAAACCTGTTTTCAACACATGTTTCATTTTACAATTTCTCTTGTTCGACCAGACGTTCCCATTAAAACTAGTCTGGATAGACTTGGTAAACAAAAAAACGCGCAAAATGGAAAGTTTTCAATATTAAATTAGAATTTTATTTATTAAATTAATCAAAAATTTGTATCCATTTTTGTCTCAACACTTTTATTTTTCACCAGTCCAACGTTTCGGCCATTTTAGCTATCCTCAAGAACATCTTCAATATAATTTCTTCCTCACATTAATTTAAAATTTAAGTTAAAAGCCAATTATTTAAAATCATTAATATTTAATTTTTCTTATATAAGATTATCTACATTCAATACACAATCTTATAAAAGAAAAATTAAATATTAATGATTTTAAATTTTTAAAAAATTGGCTTTTAACATATAATAAAGAAAATGACCTGGGCAGAATAGCCTGCAAAAATAACTTTAAATTAATGTGAGGAAGAAATTACATTGAAGATGTCCTTGAGGATGGCTAAAATGGCCGAAACGTTGGACTGGTGAAAAATAAAAGTGTTGAGACAAAAATGGATACAAATTTTTGATTTATTTAATAAATAATTACCTTGTCTCAAGAAATTGAAATAATATAATTAGAATTCTATTTATAGTAGGTAAGGAGTTTTTAAATTTCTTATTATGAAATAAATATATTTACCTATAACGTAGAATTCATTTATTAGTATGGAAACGAACAGTGACCGAAGAAAGTATTTGCACACCTTGCTTTTCTTTATATAATGTATTTAAATAGTTATAAAATAGTTTGAGGCTGTGGCTGATAATTATTTGTTTAGTTTCTGTAGCCGTAAGTCAAGCCTGTGGGTTGGGGCGCCCTCCTGGGGCCCACCCAACCTCAATAAAGTGGATACTCCTAATTGGAGAGAAAATCTGGCGGTTGAGCGAGATCTTGAACAAATTACCTCCTAGTACTGAGGTGTAGATAGTTGACCGTAGATTAATGATTGGAGAAGTTTGTCGGGGGGTGCGGTCAGCAAAGAACAACATAAATAAACAAAACATAAAATAAATAAATATTGTTAGGCATAAAATAAATAAATATTGTTTTGTTTATTTATGTTGTTCTTTGCTGACCGCACCCCCCGATACCCCCCGACAAACTTCTCCAATAATTACCTCCTAGTACAATCGTTCAGAAAATAATACTTCCTTAAAAAGTATTGAACCTGTTAATGAGTTGTAGTGATATGAATTTTCACTAGAGAGGTGGTTCTGGTAGGAAGATACCAAATGGAATATTAATAAATAGTGCTATAATTACCCAGGAATCCACAGATTTTTAAAATTTCAGTAAACAAATTATATATTTTTTAATTACATATATACAATGGAATCTGTGATGCAGATTGTTGATTATACTAAGTTATTTTACGTTTTATTTTTATTTATATGAAAATTCGTATTTAAGAGTCTCAAAAGACGCTCAAACGCATCAGACCTAATTTTTCCTAAATATATTTTTTTTTTGTTTGTTTGTTTTTTTTTTGCCTAATTTACTGGAAGCAACTTTTGGTTTTTTAATTTATTATACACATGAATTAATTTAATACAATCAATACTTTTTTTTTGTTATCTACGCAAAAGAAAAATCTATTAGTACACACATACAGAAGAGAACAAAGAAGCTAGTTATATACACTACAAAGTATATTGTAATGAAATCTTTATAGGATTAATAGTTTCAATGATATTTGCCAAGGTAAATTTACAAAATGTTGATAAATCAAGGGTTATTTGAAAAAACATCGGTTAATGAACTACTGTATTAAAGATATAAATAGTAAGATCCACAATGTCAATATTTGCAAGAAATCAA
Organism: Halyomorpha halys; assembly: GCF_000696795.3. Lineage (NCBI taxonomy): Eukaryota > Metazoa > Arthropoda > Insecta > Hemiptera > Pentatomidae > Halyomorpha > Halyomorpha halys. Next base: position 4,553 of record NW_027113812.1, on the reverse strand, counting down.
AAAGAATAAAAAATACGGTTCAAAAATGGCACGTGATGGCAGTGCGGGCTTGACACTCCTAACTTAGTATGCGGCAACAACTGTGGCAACCGCCAGGAGTTGGAAAAAAGAACCAGGAGGCCCACTTGTCCAACTAGTTCCCTACCAGATACTGTTTAAGAAAAATAATATTTTTTTCCAGAAATTTTAAAAAACTTCAGAGGGCTAAGATACGTTTATCATACCAAGAGGTATTTTCAAACCAAATTAGATTATGCATTTATCCGCCTCCCTATAAGGGCTCGTACAAAGGAAGTTTTTGAAACAGACTAAAAATATTACTATTCAATCTCCAGCCCACCATTTTAAAGACGTGAACTTAATGTTATCTTTGTTACTTTGGAAACCTACACTGATGAATAACATAGTAACAAAACTAATTAACATACAAAGAAAAAAATCATTCTTAAATATGTAATTGAGGAGTCAACAGCAATAAGGAGGTAGTTCAATATTTTCACTTTTCCAGTAACACACTAAAACTTCCGACTTTGGTTTCTAAGTATTCTGCTGGTTAGGAGCACTTCTACTTGACTTCGTAGTACAACATAACGGAATTGGAAACGGTGCATCTAGATATGGCGAATCTTACCGTCTTGTTTTGTTTTGAAAGTAATACAAGACGAAGTTCTATCATAGGAAATTGAGCGAGGGCAGAGCAGGGAGGTAAGACTCGCTCGGATTATTCTGGATTTTATGATCTCCATAAGGACGTAACAAATATCGACCAAAAACACGACATAAATAAATGTTTTAAAGGTGAGATCAAAAAGGCCACCTCAAAGGGCGGTCCCAAAGCGACTCCTAGTTCTGGCTAGGGTTTAAATTCAGCTCAACATAACTATTTTTTCAGAGACTGTTCTAATCGTTATAAAGTAAATGTTTTAAATCGAATTATTGCAATTTATAATATTTTAATTTATTGTCAACATGTAGTAATTTTTTAATGATTAAAGAGTTTGTTAGTTCTACATTTAAAATTTTCTCCTAACATCGTATGTTTTATTTTGAGAGTCGAGCTCCAATCATTTAACCTTCCACCACACTCAATGTATATGTATTGTAAGAAAGAATTATATCTAAACTCAATTTCCAAAACTTTTTTTTTTTATTAATAGAAATTTTTGTAGTATAGAGCTATCTACTTATACCTGCAGATTTGCAGTACAATAAAAGTTATAAAAGGCTTTTCCAAAGTATATTGGTGGCAATATAAGAAGTTTTACGCCACTTCTACAAACGATAACTAATAAAAAAGCGAGAGAAAACATTCTATAGGCAATTTGAATAACATTATCTCCACAATAACATACTATATCACTTCTAACGTTATGTATTATTAAATTTTATAAATTAAAAATTCATAGTTATTAAGTAATCTAATTAATTTTATTAACATACATTGTCAATTTAATTCTCACCTTATGAGATCGACGCCCGTCAATGGCGACAATGAACCCGACGCCACAAGCCTCTCGCTCCAGCGCGGGGTCGTAGAGGCCATCCTTCTCGGGGAGACCCCACTCGGGATTCATCTAGCTCTGTAACATAAGCATTATAATAAATAAACGACAACATTATGAGCATATTAATTGCATAAATATTCAATAATTATAATAAATTGTACATAGGAGACAGTTTATTCCCTACAGTCTACAATTTGAATCTGATAACGCCCAAGCCGATAGGAGAGTATTGTGTTCAGAGGTGTCACATAATTGAAAATCAATACAACCACCATTACTGAATATATAAGACAAGTAAACGAAACGCCTTGATCCTGGCAGATCTACAAAGGCAGCTTGGGCAATACACCCAACAGGACTGGGATGGGAAGAGGGGACTGGTTAGACTATCGAAACGGTAATCGCATCATGACCAAGTTTTTGTTCAGCTCCTAAAGCACTGCAGTTTGGGTGCAAGGATTTTTAGCAACAGCTAATTTAACCGACAAAAGTTAGTCTAATTTCTAATTCAAGTAAAAGTTATTTATTTTCACTGTATCATTAAACTGGTTTAAAAAAAATTCTATTTCCTAAATATAAAAAGGCAATATACAATTAGAGCCATTTAGTTTTTACTGCCTGTTTACTACTGAATTAACCGAAGGAGTTAAACCACAAAATGAAAGCCGTTTTTTCTGCTTATGAAGGGGGATTTTATTTTGTATTTCTATTTAAGTGATAAGGAGGATTTTGAGAATAACTGTTAGTAATATCTTTTCTCATCATAATTTAATTTGAGTGAACCTCCCCCTCCCGACACTGCCTTGTCCAAGTTATTATTATGGGCCCCCTCTAAGGAGAGACATTGCAGGCACCCTCCAACAGGATCTAATATTCTACCCCTACGACACTAGGACCTCACTTAATAACCACGTTCATACTTCCTACGCCTTGCAGCTTATGAATTAACTTGATAGAATAAATAATATTTTGAACATTGTAGAAGTTAACTCAATTACCAGGGAAGTATCAGTAAAAGAATTTCAATTTCAAAACAAATTTAAAACGTAAATAAAAAATTCCTCTTTTTACCTTATGTTTTCCTTCATTAAATAATATTTACACAATGACTGTTTACATTTCTAAACCAAATATTTTTTTTCATAGTAGTTAACATTATTCATTTTTATTAAGAGCTGAATTCATAACATTTTAATATTCAAATATGATACGTCATCAGCGTTTAAAGTAATTTCCATAAAAGTGGATTATTACAAAATCATTTTTTTTTTTATTTTCACTATCAACCACTCAAACAAGTTGGTATAAATTACAACGAATTCAATTAATTTGAGAGAGAAGAAATATCCAACTTCTCTAATTGTAGAAAATCTCAGCACATTTATTATGGCTAATAAAACCGAACTTCGAACACTGATTAGGCTTCAACTATCATTCTAGTATTGATCCGAAAATGAAATTGAAATATTTTCATAATAGTAAATGTTAAGTTAAAATTTCAGAATGTGATTTTATCATTATAGTATTATTTTTTTTTTTTACTTAAAACAGAATATTTAGTTGATAGCTAAAATTATATAATCTATTTTTATTTCGTTCATCATTCCTAAAATTGTCAAAATTTGTTTATATATATTTTTTCTCTCTACCAGTAAGGATTAGTTATAGTATTAAATATATTAAACTTTAGAAAAATACTAATACATAATTTTGTTATAAATTTATTATACAATAAAATCTGTAAAAAAAATCGGCACTGTTTTGTTGAACACTGGATATAATTGTAACATGTCCCGATCCTTTTGTAATTTAAGAAGGTCTCGCCGAAATATTTGTAATTCGATACCACTCTAAGAAAATAGACCCTAAGAGAACCGAGACACATCGGATCAACCCAAGAACAAAAATAGCTGTAAATAACGACACTCCCTGATGGACAGTTTATAGCCCGTTCTTTTTCTTAAAAAAAAAAAAAAAGTGTTTATTGTTTTAGTAGAGAGAACACACATAACATTTATAGAATGTTTGACTAAAATAACATTTTCATCAACCTCACACCAAGCAAAGAGATCGACAATGCCTTTAGAATTAATCCTTTTGGACAAGGAGATAAACCTCAAAACTTCTAAAATAATTTCATTTATAATTTACAGATTTGTAGAAAATGTTTAGTCTTCATGTTGTAAATATCTTTTTTATTAAACTTCCGAAGGAAAAGCAAGGCAATACTTCTGCCTTGTATTTGCGTAAAAAACAATAGCAAAAATTCTCATTACTTTGTTTAAATTTCAAACAAATAAATTTTAATATTTTTTTATTGTATTATATATTTAAATTGTTTTTCCTAAATTATAGCAAAATGGACTTTTGAGTGATTACATGTATCACATAAAAGAGAACACTATGAGAAATTTTGTATCTACCCTACAATTCAAATTTTGCTACAATATTACATAACTCCATATTTTTTTTTCTCCAAATTATCTCAAAAGCTATACGGATGGAATCTCAAATCTTAAAATAAGAATTGGAATCAGAAACCCTGATCGTTAAACACTCATAAGTGTGCAGCTGGATTGCCAAACTTTGAATGAAAACTAGAAAATAGTCTATCTTTTTTTAAACTTATATTAAAGAGAAAAACCAAATTTTTATATCAAATTTATAGATTTCTTGGATTCGAAATACCCAACATTGGAAAATAAATAACCTGTTTATTGGATATGAATAGAACGAAAACACAATGTTATAACAAAGACTATTCGTTAACAGGCTGACATCGGAAGCTATACATCACTCGAGAAAAGCAGAGAGCTAATAAGGAGCTATATATAGGGCACACTAGATGATTATATAGGCTGCTCTAGCTAGCCTATGATGGATGAAGGCTGGTATCTTCTTAGGATAATTAAAAAACCGGTCATCGGACCTTGATCCATCATCGGCTAGTAACAGCTCTAGGACTCGCAAGCCCAAAAATTATGTGTGCCCAGGATTGGTGGAAGCTTGTGCTAAATATGTTTTAAAAATGTATATTTCAACTTAAAT